>NC_087217.1:42870985-42875985 GCF_015104395.2 Macrobrachium nipponense | reverse complement strand
CGTCTCTCTCTCTCTCTCTCTCTCTCTCTCTCTCTCTCTCTCTCTCTCTCTCTCTCTCTCTTTCTCTCTCTTTCTTTTTTTTTCTCTCTCTCTCTCTCCTGTTTTTCACTGCACCAACGAACCAGATTTCTATCAGCTGATAACCTTGACTGTGAAAACAGGAAGAGTGGTTTTCTTCCCATAGAGTCAGGAAACATTTATGAGTTGGAGATTGGTATATTTTGTTTTGGTTATTGGTGATTTGTGAGGGAAATGGGAAATATTATTGATGCTATTGAGGTCAGGTCGAATCCTAAATACGAACGGTTTATCTGAGAGAGTTTGCCTTTTTCGGGTATTGCTGATGGCGTTCTTTCTCAACCAGTTCAGATTTTTATCGAAGGAGTTAATAATTTTTCAAACGCTAAGGGAATTAAAAGTGATGCAGAGGCGTTCACAGAGGCAAAAGCCTTGCTGGATTTTGATGAAGGGGATTTAGCACATCACTGCCATAGTTTTCAGTATACAAAATGCCGGTTATGGACCGAACTACAAGCTTTTCTGAGGGCAGCCTATGGAACAAAGAAACACTGGGATATGGTGAGAGACCTGAGAGGTTTCTACAAGATTAGAAGAGGTCAGAAGACCATGGTTCAACATAGTTCTTAGCTTTTTGAAGCAGCAGGAGAATGGATACAAAAAGTTTAAAATTCCACATGGGTAAATGGTAACAAGATCTCCCTTGATAACCTACACAGATTGTTGCATTTTTCCCGGCTTCCGCATGACTTCTCGGACACCATTGTAGATAGTTTTGAAGAGGAGACTGAACCTACATCAGATGAGGAACTGATTTATTCCCAAAGTCAGAAACACATGTCCAAATGTCTCAAAGTGCTGGTCCAAGGAACTTAACACAAAGGGATGTAAATTTCCCTTCTCCCTGATTGTGTGCAAAAGTGGAATATAAGAGGGGATCTATGGATCAAGGATAACAGTTATGTTGTTTCAAATTTAATAAGCAGGGGCACACAAAGAAATTATGCACAGTCAAATATTGGGAATTATGCAAAAGTGCAGATCACTTTTGGCGGTCTTGTCGGTACCAGAAACAGAGGGATGCAAGACCGATACTCAGAACTCTGGGAGTTTTAATACGAGAACTTCCCAAGGTACAAAAAGATAGGCGAAATTTTTGGAAAGCCAATCGAAAAAAGGGTACAGATTATTTGTATGTGCCATTGTGGTCTCGTGGACGGACGCCGATAGTACAAAGAACAGTGGGGGATGTGTAGATCCTAATTTTTATTGATACGGGAGCGTCAGTTAATTTAATAGAACGGGGTCCTTGATTATTTTCCGTAGGGCTCGCTTGTCTAGAATTATACCGCCGATGCAAGGATCCCTTGTAGAAAAAATTAGTTTTCTGCTGGATGATTTATATCAGTCCATGTTTTCCCAATACACTTTGAAACCCTCAACAGAGACGGTGTGTGATGTGCAAGCCATAGTAAATACCTTAGGTTTTATAAGAGTGCGGTTCTCTCTGAGTGATCGGATGATGTTGATGGAACCCTTTTTGGTGATAAAAGCTGTTGCGTTAGGCAACAGATTGCTGGGCCATCGTGTATGTAGGAGACAAAGGATATCGGTACATACAGGTGTTAGTGGCATAACAGTTGGGATACCGGGTGTTTTTTTTCCTGGTGATAATACTGGTGGTAATAAGGGCAGTGATATTGGTGATAATAATGGGGACATTGGTGATACTAGTGGTAATATTGGTAGTGATAATATTGGTGATATTGGTGATATTGGCAATAATAATGCTGATAATAATGTTGGCATGGTTAATAATGGTGATATTGATAACAATGGTGATACTGATACTAACATGGGGGTTATGGTTGGTGGTATGTGAGATACTTATATGAATATGGGTGATATTCATGTGAATGTGGAACATGAGGTGATCAACCAGTCACAACAGCGTGCTGTGTATGACGGTCGTGTTTACAAAGGGGTTTTATCAGAGGATGCTATTTTAAATCTAGGTACAACGAATATGGTGAAAGTCAGGTTGAGGGAAGTGAAAATTCCCAAATAGTTGTTTAGAATTGAGGGTAGCGAAAATTTAAAAGGTGTTATGAGCACAGTTTTGGTTAGCAAGGTATCGAACACAGTTACGTACGTGGGTGGAATTGTTAAATTGTAATGATACAGTTAGGAAGTATCAGAAGAATACTTATATGGTAGACTTTCCAGGACTAGAGTAGGGATAGTAGTCCAGTGGCTATTTTAGAGGGGAAAACTGATTTTTCAGAGACAGAAATGCAAATAAGGACGAAAATCTTTAGTGATCACTTAGTTAATGCAGATTATAAGTAGCATATAGAAGCTTTATGGGAAATATTGGCTGAATTTGGTGATATTGTGGCTTTAAAAGGGGATAAGTTAAGGCTGACTAAGGTGTTAAAGAATCTAGAAGAGGGGACGAAACCCATTTTTATTCCTGCGTACTACATACATTACAAAATCAGGAAACGTGTAGAGAAAGAGGTTAGTAAATGGGAGGCAGAAGGAATTCTACGGCGTGAGGGTTCTGCTGTGTTATGCATCAGTAGTAACTGTATTTCCAGGGATTTACAGTCAAGCATTTCCGCATACCTCTGGCGACATTTGCTGTTTTGCAACTGCTTTCCACCCTATTATTCTCAGGCTAGTCTACTAGTGTTTTACGACAGAGGAGATGGCCAGTAATGCATCACTGGAGGAGACTAAGGCCTTCACAGAAGCTGGAAAAGCCCTGGGGCTGGAGGGCGCAAAGCTGATCAATTGGGTGAATGATAAGCTGAAGGAAAGAGCCCAAGAGAGAGCAGCTGAAAGAGAAGCACAGGAAAGAAGAGAAGCAGCTGAGAGAATTCCAAGCAGCCGAAAGGGAGAAAGGAAGAGCACATGAACTGGCTATGGCAGTTCAGAGTGCCACTCTGGCACCCCTGAGTCCCACGCCTCCTGCGCCCTCTCACCTCCACAGCATGGGCGGCCTCATTAGTGCTTGGGACAATAACGAACCCGACACCTGGCTCGATCATGTCGAGCAGGTGTTCGGGAACTTCAATCCAACCCCTCAGGATGTGGCCCTCCTCCTTGGCAAGCATCTCGCTAGCAAAGGCCAGACTGCATTCTAGGCCCTTCCCCTGAATGAGCGACAAGATATCGCCCTCGTCCGAGAGGCAATCCTTGGGGCTTATGAATTGACCCTAGACCGGTGGTGGCAGAAATTTAGGACTATGTCCAAGGAGGCTAACCAGACGTGGGCAGAAAGGGCAGCCAAGAAGACACCAGCACTCTGTAGGTGGACGAAGGCCTCCAACGCAACATCTGTTGAGGAGGTCTTAGAACTCTTCCAGTTAGAAGACTTCCTTTCCTACTCCCCCCTTGATCTTCCCACCCACTTGGTGGACGAGGCTCCTACGACTCTTTTGGAGTGCTGTAAATGGGCAGACGCCTATGACACCCACCATCCGTTGCAGAGTTCCTTAAAAAAGAAAATACGCCCCGCTTTCCCTCTCACTCCTGCTGCCACCTCTTGGCCTACCCAGCGCCCCAATAACCTTCCTCGGAAACCTGTGTGTGGGCATTGCAACAAACCAGGTCACACCACAGAGCAGTGCCTCTCAAAGGTGGATCCTCCTCAGCAAGCTGCTGCCACTCCTCCAAATGGACTACCCAATCATAATAACAAGAACAACAGCCATTGGAACAGAAACAACAGGCCCAGGCCTGATTTTAGCAAAAGTTTCTGTGACACATGCAGAGTGCATGGGGGGGATGCCCCAAGAAAGCTCCTGTTTCTGCCATTGCTATGGCCGTGATGAATCCATCCACTCTAGGTCCCCCTGCTCAGGGCTCCATATTTGTTGCACCTCCCAGAGGTCGCTATCCTGCCCACCAGGTCCGACCTTTTGACGACACTGGTGTGCAAGTCTCCATCATCCGAGAGGATAAAATTCCTTATAGAGCTAAGGTTGATAGGCACCAGTTCATCACGATAGAGAGCCTCAACCATTTCAAGATGTTCCTACCTACTGTCCGGTTGAGAGTCACACGACCTCACCGTTCCAAGATATGTACTATGGCAGTAGCAACCTATATACCAGGAGGTTATGATGTCCTGCTAGGACAAGATTTTAAGTCTCCCCCTAACTTTATACTGTATCAGGGCCCCCGCCCTCACATAGTTCCAGACCTGTTCCACGAGCCTCCAAGGACTACCTCTGCACAGCCATTGCCATTTGAATGTGCCAGGCAGTGCCAGGCTCCATCTCTCATGGATGTTGAGCCACGTTCGAGTCCTTCTACTAAGTCAGGAATGGCCTTAGTGCCAGTGCCAAGGCCAGACTCGAGTCTTCCTCCTGGAACTCTAAGTCCCGGTCGCTCTCCCTCCGCTGGCTTGGCCCAACTACCCATGCCGGCAGTCAAGGAAGAGCCAATTCCAATAGGAATCCTCCAGGACACCCATGACCATAGTGGACACCCCACCAATGGTGCGGCCTCGCAGGCCGCCGCAGAGTCGGTCGTTCCCACGGGTAAGCCCATCTCGAATACCATTACCTCATCCAATCCCCCTCCGTCAGCAGCTAACTGGTGCCGGAGTAATGACTCTGCCGAATCCTATTTGGCCCAAGAACTCAGGGAACCGAGCCATGCAGCATTAGGCACGGGGACGAGTTTCCAAGGCCCAAGTTGTCGCAGCAGCTGGAGCAGATGCCCCTTTGGAATCTTCAAAGGGCTTGGATCATCCAAGGCCCCCCATGGCATCGTCAAACCGACCTTGGAGATGTCGAAGGAAGAAGGGAAAAGGGCATCGAGGTTTCCCAAAACCTTACGAGAGCCAATAGCCTCTCTGCACTAGTGTCTGGCACAGTGCCACCCTCTTATAGACAATTCTGACCCTCTCCATCCAGAGGAGAGTGCCAGATTTGGCTACTTCTACTTCCTTCTGACCCTTTGGTAACTTT
>NC_087217.1:42833485-42865985 GCF_015104395.2 Macrobrachium nipponense | reverse complement strand
CGTGTATTTTCTCTCGGGGTTTAGATGTCAGGAATTCCAGAGATTTTCAACTTCAATTTTGCCTCCTTTACTTTCGTTTCTTCAGAGGAAGCTTCTTTTAATCGTCTTTGTTCCAAGAAAACCTTTGCGTTTACTCACTGGAAAAGTTATTTTAATTAGTTGTTGATTTCCAAAACCCTCCGAACTTTTTTATTTTAAGAAAATCCTCAGGTGAATTGGAACTTATTTACTTGATTTATGCAATTACTAAATGGTGCTGACGTCTACAGTACTCATTTGCCATAAAAAACGTAAAAAAAGAGATAAAAAAATCACATCATAAATTCATTAGACAAATTTATTAATCACATTTTTACGGTATGTTGTTTCATAATGAATGACAGCAAACAATCTCACTCTTAACAGTAAAAAACAATTTAAGGACCAAATTCTAACTCACTACTCTGCTCTCTTCATGACCAGTTTGACGTTGAATCTCATTTTACGAACGTGTCCATGAAGGAAACTGTTGGAATTATTTCAGATAAATTATTTTCAGAACCCGATACTAAGTTTTGTGGTTTTAATCGCGCATATGACTCTCACCTTAGCCCTACCTTCTCCAATATTTTCATGTGATCCCTGGAGGAGTACATGCTTGACCATTGCCCTCTTTCTTTTAGACCAATCTTTAATGTGCGTTATGTGGGTGACACCTTCGCTCTCTTCAAACACGATTTTCACTCAGTTATTTTTATAATATATTAATTCATGGTACCATAATATCAAGTTTATTCTTAAGAGTGATCAGGGTGACAGACTAACATTTTTCTATGTTATGGTTAAGAAAGATAATGATGTTTTTAATACTTCTGTTTTTAGAAAAAAGACCTACTGGATTGGGTTCTAGTTATTTTGTTTTTTTTTTTTTTTTTTTTTTTTACAGTTATAAACTTAACTTCACGAATAAATTGTTGTACACAGGGCGTTTTCTCTCACCTCAAACTGGAATCTGTTCCATGGCGAGATCCTCTTCCTCTTAAACTATTCTAATGGAATATAGAATGGATTATAGAAATGAGGCCAAAGGCCTAAGGTTTGGTTCTATGCGGTCATTCAGCACTGAAAAGGAAACAGTCTATAAATGTTTGAAAGGTTTAGCAGGAGG
The DNA here is from genome assembly GCF_015104395.2 of Macrobrachium nipponense. Classification (NCBI taxonomy): domain Eukaryota; kingdom Metazoa; phylum Arthropoda; class Malacostraca; order Decapoda; family Palaemonidae; genus Macrobrachium; species Macrobrachium nipponense. Next base: position 42,864,838 of record NC_087217.1, on the reverse strand, counting down.
AAAACCTCGCAGTTGCAATATGAAACAATTGTTAGGAAAGGGTCGATAGCAAAATGGAAGAAGGAAATTATGAACGGAAGCACAGTAAAAGGAATGAAAGGGGTTGCAGCTAGGAGCAGAAGGGACGCTGCAAAGAACTTTAAGTAATACCTACAGTGCGCCGGGTGATGTGCACTGACGGCCCTACCTACCCAGACTACTTGGTTTGAATGGTTAACAATGAAAATACAATATTAAAAAAATAGTTGCATTTCCTGGGATATCCCGGGATTATTTTCAAATTGTCCCGAAATCCCGGATCCAAAATCGGGCCCAAACTGGAAACCCAAGAGATAACTAATCAAAAGCGTAATAAAATCAGGACCAGAAGACGGACTAATACCAACGAACAAACCAGTTATGTTATAAACAAGGGAACAGACGAGGATTAACTTTTAAAGCGTAACTACTCTTCTCTTAATACTGAGGCTTTCCAACAGAAGTAGTTCTGCTGGTTCCTTGGCTCGGGTAATGATTTTAAAGTTGTTATGTCTTATTGGCGCCTTGCAAACTTTAACGTGATATACTATTATAGAAAGTTTGGGATGTAGACGGAATCTGTGAGTGCTTCTACGCCCTTCCCTTGACTACGATAATGCCTCAGATGTGTGCATTATATATATATATATATAGTGAGAAATCCAAGCGCTTTCGTCTTTATTAAGACATTATCAAGGCGCTAATGAAATACAATTGGAGAGAAAGGTCTCAGGTACACAACAAGATCAAGAATACCAGATGGTTAACTGTCAAAAGGGTAAAAATTAAAAGAGATAATCCAGGATTATCGGATATCACACGGTCACAAACCTAAACAGATTTGACCCTAACCGAAATTACAAAGTATCTTTACAGTCCAAAAAATGTAAAAACTTAATATATTAATTTTGTTGCTTATATTTATCTACAACTTTTTTCATTATGAAAGCATCAAGTTTGAATAAACCAAGACTTAAATTTAGAACATTTCTATTATTTGACTTGATGAAATAAGATTCAATGATATTCCTTTTAACTGTGTCATTACATGGGATTAAGGCTCTTTCTTGACTCCAGTTAATAGGATGATCTAAATCTCTTATATGTACGAATAATGCATTCGATATTTGCCCAGTTCTCACAGAATATTGGTGCTGTTTGAGACGTTGTGAAAGAGATTAACCGGTCTGTCCGTAATAGACTTTATCACACTTTTTGCAAGGAATTTCATATATGCAGTCTGGAAGATCTGTAGGAGAATCTTTGATTACTAAACTCTTGACATTAATATTACTGAAAACAACATTTATGTTAAAAAGCTTTAAAATTCTAGGAATATCTAAAAACCTTTCATCATAGGATAATTTTAGACTGTTGTGCTTACTAAATTCAAGTTTGTCATTAGTTGAATAAAATGTTTTTCTAGCTCTTTTCCATGCCACATCTACAAAAGTCCTTGGGTATTTAAGTTTCAATGCAATATCATAAATAGTTTTAATTTCAGCGTCAATAAACTGCGGGCTACAGACACGTAAAGCCCTTAGGAACATCCCAGAAAAAAACAGAGAATTTAACATTTTGATGGTGACTGGAGTAGTAATGAACAAGAGGCAATGTTAGTTGATTTTCGAAAGACTGAAAAGGTGAAATTTCTATCATTTATATGGACAGTTACATCAAGAAAATTCAAATTACAATTTCTTTCTTCCTCTACAGTAAATTTATAGAAGGGACTAAATTATTGAGATTATCAAGGAATTCCTGGAGATTTTCGTGAACTGGCCAAATACAGAAAATATTAATTGAAAGTTAATTACTGAAAGTAAATAGTATTTGAAGGTAACTGTTATTGGAGAGAATATGATTGTCACGCAGTTTCCCTTTGTATACTACTTTATTATTATTGCCATACGAAACTTTATGGTATGCTGGTTTGCATTAAATGTTTCCTCTTTTATTTATTTTATTCATTGGTGGTTAAACTGGCTGAGTGGTTACTGTGACAGGATTTCGCATGTCGTTATATAATTAAGACTGCCTAATTAAACGAGACTGGATGGGAAGGGAATGACATGAAAATAACTGAAAACAACAGATATTATATTAGTGTCTAAACCATAGTTTTCGATGTCGCTGGGATGAATAGTGACACTCCCAGTGCCCTCCAAGAGCTTGGAATTCGAGCTTGCTTAGTAATCGTATAAATATATATCTATATATTGTATCGGACATCAGAGGAAGGAGAGATCCCAAAATCCCTTCAATATGATTTGTTGCGCTCACGTTTCAGGGCCACGTGTCCCATTTTCAAAGCTACAAATTAAAAAGCAAGAGAATTAAGAATAGATTCAGACTAGAATATAATGGGAAGTTCTTTTTTAACATAAAGGAATTTAAAGGGAGGTAGAAGAGAAGGGAACAGTGATTACCAGGTAGTGCTGAAGGCAAAAGCAGATTGACGGTCAGGGTCCATTTTGGTTCCAACAGGAACTCAAGAGAGATACAGAGAAAGTTGATGTGGACTAAGTATTTAATTGGGGAACCAGTTATTTAATAAAAAGAGATTCGAGTATTGACAATTGGTGTTAGTTTGGAGCATTGCCCATTATCATGAAATCCTCGTAATAAATATTGCATTTGCATTTTTTCCAATGGGCAATCAGCTTTTGCCTTCAGCACTACTTAGTAATCACTGTTCCCTTTTCCTGTATATCCCATTACAATACCTCATGTTAAATAATATCTTTTTATCATATGTTAATCTGAGGCTATTTTTAATTCTGATGCGCTTTTTAATTTGTAGGTTTGAAAATGGGGACACATGGTCCTCAAACTTCAGCTCAATGAATCACATTGAAAGAACGTTGTTGAACTTTTAATATTATTTAAGAGCAATTGTTTTAGCAAAACTTAGTAATGATTACAAACGATATCACGATCATCACCTTTGTCATCACTTTAAATAGTTTGGACTGCAAAGGAAAAAAAACAAGGTTATTTGTAAATCAGAAATAATCATATCTTTGGAAATTGGGTAAAATTCTGCTCAAATCCCTGATTCCAAAGAGAATGATTCATTCAATTAATTAAGTGATAACAACCCGAGATTAGGAACATGAAAAAATCCTGATAATTAAGTTGTCAGACAAAGAGGAGATGAGGTCAATTAGAAAGGATTTGTAAAAAAGAAAAAGAAAAAAAAACATGGAGGGGTGATTAAAGAGAAAAGAAACAAAAAGACTCACTCTCCCTTCAATAAACAGTAAGTATTATTAGATTATATCCTTTAGGGAGGTCAACGGGGATTTCAGATGAGGTTAGGGATCACGAAACATTTACATTTTTGATGGTAAAGTAATAATGTTCTTTTTCCATCTCACTTTTTGAGTTTCTCAGTTAAAAAGCTATTTGCTCTTAAGACTACAGAGGCAGAAACATCATCCAAAGTCTGAATATGTAATAAGAGAAAATTTGGCGAACGTAACTTTGAAAATATAGATAAGACCACCTAATGTTACTTGTGTCTGGAATAAGTCATAAAAATTTCTCTGTTAAATGCCGTTCTTTGAGTTTTGACATTTAGATGTAAATAATGTTGTTAATCAGAAGTTTGCATGTTGGCTTTATATATATTCCTAGTCCTGCTGAAGTACGCCTACATTATATAAGATATACGAAAATGGGACACGACACGACTTCTTAAAAAAAAAACAGTTAGTGTGAGAAAAACAGTCAGCTTGGTGAAATGCGCCGAAAAAAGAAAATTCAAGTAGCTTGCTTTTTATTACTTTCAAAAATTTTGATTTAAGCTTTGATAAACTAAATTAGAGATGTCGTTATTTTACGATAAAATTGGAGCCAAAGTCACAAAATTTTGTGTCGGAGAAAAACTAATACAACAAAAATTTTAAATGAAAGATTAAATATCGAAGACTATGTATTACGTGAAATGAACAATGGAAAGAATGGCTTTCTGAATGAGATGGGGCATATCAAAAGGACAGGAGAGTGACATGCAATATGCTGAGATGTAGAGGTTACTATTAAGATAATAGGCTAAAGTAAATTTACACAATGAAAACAGTTATGCTTAAGTATTTATGAATTCAAATAAAAGAAGTGACAATGAAAGCAAAGAAGAAAGTTTCGCGTTGAAGAGGTGTTTGTGGAGAATGCAAGGACGTTGCACTTATCCCCAAAACGGTTATGCAAATGTTTAGATTTGTTAGGTTAAGACACTTCCTAAAGTAGTAAGGCTCTTTAAGCAGATGTGCAATTTCTCACCTCTATCCGTCTTAAGTAGCAACATTACCCTAGCTAAGTCTTACTGGACACCAATCAGAGATTAAATATTTAATTCTAAGTAACAGAATTTTGTCCTCTTCTTGGTATCCGTTTAACTACTAACTTCCATACTATCTGGGATCATAAATTAAAAGGAGCACTGTTAATTACAGAGTTATGATACAGCCACTGCAGTAGTTTAATGATGGTTTTTCACTAGGGGCATGATCCTCTCCATTGCAGCTTATGTAACAACGTCCTCTTTTCTCTGGTTTCTTACATTTATGAAGGAAAGAGCCCCTCTCCCCCTCTCTCTCCCTTCTCGTTGCAGCCATGGCATTGCCCAAGGAGGTACAGTCGACATTCTTACCCATCAGCCTCTCAACTTCTCTAGATTCTCCTCACAGTCGATTGATGCTGTTAGTTTCTTATAGCCTCTACCTTTCCTTCCCAAGTCTTTTTACGTCATTACTGGGTCTCTGCTATACTTCTGTCTCTCCTGCTGACAGGCACCAATCGATATGAAGGGGTTAGTTAGTTACCCAATCTGTCTATTGTTTTTCAATAGACAGAAACTACCCAAAGCTTGAGTAACTCATTTCCCAGAAACGTTACTGCTAATGAATGTTTATATATTTCTCACTCACAGTTACAGGGTATTACTGCTTAATCAAGGAGCAATAGCCCATACTGGCTCAAGGCCAAATTAATCAACAACGGTAAGATATACAACCCTTTATTCTGGATTCCATCCAGTAAAGTGCACCACATTTTAATTATCTCAATAGGATCGGATCTTAACTATTGGTGTTTCTGACAGTTTTAGATTATAAACAGTCTTCTTGTAATATTTGTTTACATATGTTATGTATATTTCAGTCTAAACTATTCCAGGAGTTCAACAAAGCCACGGAAAATATTTTAACATCCAGTAATACTGAATTTAGAGGGAAACGTTTGAATTTGATAGAAATGAAGATTACTTCAATAGTTACCATAGGGAAAAGTTGAATATTAATTTTCAAACGTGCAGAGGTTCGTTTTTGTTAAAGCAATAAAACATACAGCTCATGAATTTGAAATACCTTTATAAATAAAGAGTTTTTTTTCAAACAAATAAAACAAATACGGATATATGAAGGAAAACTGTTCAAAAATGTATTTTCTGTTATGTATGAAATAATTCATGAAATAAAAATTCTTGATCACCTTTAATTCCTGTGAAGAATTTTTGCTTATTTGGTTAATTATTACGGTTTTCATAATCCTACACCTATATTGGGCTAACTGGGTTGATTTTCTCCTGTATCCATTCCGGAGAATTATTTCATGAGGTTGAAGAGTCTAAGAAAAGATTTTTCTTATATTTTCTAGATTTCAGGGCAAAAATGAGATATTATAAGCCTAAGAAAAGATACTATGCATAGAATCACTCTTGTAAATGTATTTGGAGCAGCAACCGAAAGCACCAACCTTTCCGGGCGTATACATCGATGTGTGTTAGTATTATTCGTTCCTATGCATATCACGCTAATTCCCGGTTCCAGGGACTCTTGTTGCGACTCCTATCATGAAGGAGGTAATCAAAGTAATGGCATTCATTGTGGCTGAGTAACCACTATATCAAATAAGCACGCGTATATTGGAACGAGTTACCTTGAATTATTCATCCAATTTCAATTATTTCCCGTATCGCTTGAGCGGAATATTTAGCGTATAATAATATTTGCTAATCATTGACTCGCATTAAGTATATCGTTATTCTGAAATGTTCCATTCTGAGTAACTGGTGACTGTTTGTCAAGCTCAAAGCGGTTTCTGGAATTCCTCACATTCATATTTGATGAAATTCAAAGTTGTACGTTTGCTGTGTCCACTTGGGCATGTCATGCACCACGATTGCTCGTGTCACATTACTCCTTTCAATTGAACCTTTTCTTTATTAGTCTTGCAAATAAAGTTACTGTTGTCTTTATGTAAGTTTTCCTTCAATATGCCTTCATATATTTATACTAGCTTAAAATTTTCCCTGCAAGTTTCAATGATTTTAAGTTACCAAAAGGTAATAACTTGCAAAAAATATAGTTTTCAGTAAAGGCCGCCACCCCCCCCCCCAAAAAAAAAAAAAAAAAAAACAATACTGAATATCACCAGTAACTAAGACCAGGAAAAGTACTGATTTTTATGTCACAGAAAGGTGCGGATTCTATGAAGAATTAGTTTTCTGAAAACTGAACCAGGCTATACGATTACAAGAGTATAAGGTCAAACTGCGGTTTTGCTGTTGAACCGATTTATTGGTGGCTCAAGATTTGAATAATCTTATTGACTGCTGAAGCGGGAAGAATCGAAGTCAAAGATCGTCCCTTGGTGCACTCTCCCTTATAGTTATCCGTTTTACAGGGCCTAGTGCCACAGCTCTCTTTGAAATATCCACGGACTGCTCTATGTTTCACCATACATCACAGTATATTGGTATTAAGATACAAACCTTGTTCCAATATTTTATCACTAGGATTGTAGATTTTTAGCAACATTATCTTAATTTTTGGAACGATATTTTTTTTTTCTCCTTTTTTGCTGTCCTTCAGATGAAAACAGTTCTTTGAAAGTTGAAATCCAAGACCAATTAATCTTCCCAGTATTTTAAAAAACCCGTGTTCTTTAAAATGCTACTCAGCATTATCAACAAGCGTTTATACATAAAACGCAGAGTATGTGTTTTCTGAACGTCACATCTACATCGGTATCCCTGATTGGCTAACAGACCAAAGCAGGAAACCACACGGTTCTCTCTCTCTCTCTCTCTCTCTCTCTCTCTCTCTCTCTCTCTGTCCGGTATTCTATGACGTACTCTTCTCTTAATCACTGTCTTATCTGCATGGGATTTCCGTAATTCCCTTTATGGTGTGATTTCTCACTCTATCTTGCCATCTGGCTTTTAGCATTTTCTTAAAGTTTTACCTTTATGTGACCAATTATTTTAGATATTTACATTGTCATACCATAATTCGTGTCCTTATAGATTGCTAATGAAATCTATTTGATCTCCAATTTTTGGACTGCTGCCCACTGTTTGAATTCACCAAAAGAGAAACTGTATAAAAAAGTTACCATCAACTGCTAACTCTAAAGTCAAATGAAATATATTTGATTTAGCAAAAACAATGTCACAGGTTCAGTTATTGAGAACCTTGGGAATGAACCTTTACGTTAAGAGAATATTCTCAAACCAGTAACAAGAAAAACAATGAAAAGCTTTTAACGATGTGATTCGCTGGAACAGATGATACAAATGCAATAAAACGAAAAGGTATACAATTCCTTATATAAACTATTAAGAATATTAAAAATAATATTAGTTTAAGCATTCAATCTCGTTTAATTAGGCAGTCTTAATTATATTATGACATGCGAAATTCTGTCACAGTAACCACTCACCCAGTTTAACTACCAATGACTAAATTAATAAAAGAGAAGACATGTAATGCAAACCAGCATACCATGAAATTTCGTATGGCAATAAAAATAAAGTGATATACAAAGGGAAACTGCGTGACAATAATGTTAACTCTCCAATAACAGTTACCTTCAAATACTATTTACTTTCAAATAATATTTTACTTTCAGTATTTAACTTTCAATTAATATTTTATTCAAATATTGTACTTCAAAATATTATTCATCTGCCATATTTGCTTTTAAATAATATTCATTTCAGTTTACATGTGATTACATTATGCCAGCGTTTGAAAATATGTATAATAGTATTTGTAACTAACTGGCGATATAATATTCCTGTAATAGACAACATACGGGCCGACAAAACAATATCTTCTGCATACCATTTAACTCTTAAGTTGCATTCCACATTTTTTTCCTGTACTTTTATAAGTGTGAAAATTTATTTCAAACGTCTTCACTTTTATTTTAAAGATAAACAGATTTTTCGTCATATTTTAGACCAGCAATCTTACAGTCCTATAATAATACCTCAGCTGTTAGGTGTGTTGATTGATTTACTGATTATGAAATTTAGGTCATAGTCCAATTCATAGTCGTCAGTTTCAGTCCCCCCCAGGCTATAGCCTCTCGGGCGAACGTCAGCCGGGTGGCATATTTTCCAAGTCTGGAAGAGTTTAGGGATGGGGAAAATTAGGACCAATCAAAGCGCTTTATTATATATACTTAAAAATGCGTGTTCAATGTCATTTAGAAAGACTTGCGATAACACATGGGAGGAATCAAACAATAATAAGATGATAAAATTGATCGTATGATAAAAATGATGGTATATGACCTGTAATTAGCACTACAGACTACAGACAGGAGGCCATGAACTTCGCGGCACTTCGACTCCCACCAAGAATCTTGGACTTTGAAAGTGACGATTTTAAAAGCATGGAGCATGGAACGTTGTTCAGGCGTTACTGCCTGTTGTTTCAGGTTATAAAAAGGTATTATATACAGAACTAACATAATAATTGCCCTATGCTTAAAAGAAATGTGGAGGATACAGTTTTGATGACAAATTTATGCATCCCATAGGGGGATAGTGTCGTCAGTACACCTTATTCGGTGCAATGTAGGCATTACTTAAGGTTCTTTGCAGCGTCCCTTCGGCGCCTGGCTGCAACTACTTTCATTCATTTTATTGTTACCTCCGTTCATATTCTCTTTCTTCCATGCTACTGTCCACCCTCTTAACACCCTCTTAACACCCTCAACTGCGAGATTTTCCTCCTGCAACACCTTTCAAACCTCTTACTGTCAATTTTCGTTTCAGCGCTGAAACGAGTATTGTCATAATGCTAAAAATCTATATGTAAAAAAAAAGAAAAAGAAAACACGAATTTATGCACTTAATTTAAGGGATACATTTGGCCACTGAGTGTGAGCTTGGATGAAAATAGTAGTATACTCATATACTACCGTTATCCCTGGTTTTAATAATACATGTTGAATATTTGCATAAAATTTTTCTGTTGAAAGAGAGCTGGAAAAAAAAGTGTTATCCATATTTACTTTAAAGCAAACTGCAGTTCTAATAAATTTAGTCATCAATTCTGATCAGTTCGGCTTAGCAAAAAGTATACTGTAACTCCGTAAATAGTTAGTATTCTGTTCTCCTATAACTGCTAAAAGTATTACATACTAATGAAATACTTATTTTGATTCTTTGTACACAATGAATGACAAGTACGAAAGGTTTGCTAAGAATATTAAATAATCAGTGTTTTCTTTGTACACAATGAATTTTAAGCAAAAATCACGTAAGGGCTTGCTAGAAATATTCATTGCTAAATTATATTATCACTTTTTATTTATTTGTACACAATGTATGGAAAGTGAAAATCAAAAGCAAAAAATGTTCAATAAAAAGTTTTTATATATTTGTACATAATGAATGACAAGGACCAATCACGTAAGGACATCTGGAAGGTTTTATGAAAACGGAATCCACCTCAAAAAGACATTTTTTTTCTACAGCTTATCATCTACACTTTGAAAAACAACTGTATTCAGATTAGCTACTGACAAGATGAGGTTGTCAAGTAACTATATTTGGTTACAGTAGGCTAACTTAAATCACCAAAACAATAATACCGTAGGTTTCCTTAGGTTTTCTTAAGGGCACATTAGCTCTTGAAGTAATCTAATGAATGAAGCTGATACTGTGTGCCTGCAAACAGTAGGGACTATATCAGTCTGATTCCTGTTAATGGCCTAGTAATGACCAGTATATTGCTTTTATACAATGCACAGTAATGCATTACAACGAAATAGCATATGTCCATAGAAATCCGTAGTGTAAGCCTACTCCCTCTCTCTATTTTCCCCTGCAAACAGGTCAAATACCATCATGTTTACCATCTTGTCTATTGTTTGATTTATCCCATGAGTTATCGCAACTCTTTATAAATGGCTTTAAACATGCATTTTCACGTGGATAATTTAGATATTCACGATATGAAAATATTATTTACCAAGAGGGAGAAGCCAATAATGCATAATATATTTCACGGTGTATCTCATTTGAAAAATATTTTGTTGTTAAATTGGTGTTGCATTATGTTTAGATATATCCGACTAAAATGTATATGTCATACAAGCCGTAAATTGTGATATTGAGAAGAAAGAATTTCTTCGGCATCGTGACTGTCGGCAGTAATGGATATAGGACTGAGGAGGGAGCTAAAAGGCGTGGCTTGTGACGTCATGGATCAGCTCCACGCGCTTTGATTGGTCCTAATTTTCCCCATCCCTAAACTCTTCCAGATTTGGGAAATATGCAGCCGGGTGACCCCAACTCCCAACCACGGCGTCGTTCGTGGTAGTAACCATTGGTAGACAGCCGTGCTATTTGCTGCCTGACGGGGAAGCGAACTCTAACCCCGAGATTACGATCCAGCGCCGGAACCCATCAGGATTATTCATCGCCATAATGCAGATGAAATATATAAATAGATAGAGTTGATAATGAATAAATGAATGATAACATGCTAATCAAATTCAGTGTTCAAATATGAACGTAAAAATGAAGATATGATGATGGATAAAACCAACAAAAAATGAATGATCATCAGAATTTTATATCTAAAATATATTCTTTATATATAAAATGAATATGATTAAAATCTTTACTAAATATAGTAAAATCATGCCTCATTAAAATAAGCAGATTCTTTCAGATAACCCATTAAGGTTATCTACCTCAACACCATCGTTTAAAATTTCTAAAATAGTCTTCCCAGTTAATAAGTACTTTGCCGTATGGCGATTAAATCTAGGACAGCGCACCAGGATATGCTTAACGGATAACTGACCACCTGTGAGCACAAACTGGGACACTGACTCCCTCTAAAATAAAGCTGTGGGTGAAGCGGGTATGGCCAATCCTATTCTTTGTTAAGATGATCTCAAATCTTCTGTTACGATTAAAACCCGAACTCCAAACATCAATACTTTTTCTGATATTTCTGTATACTTTCTATTTGTGGATAAAATGGGGGAAGTCCATCTATGCTGCCATGTCTTACAAATGTATCTTCTAATAACTGGACGCATATCCAAATGTGGCACTTTATTATTCAAGAAATCACATCTTGCAGTATCCTTTGTTTTACTATCACCCAGTTCGTTCCCTTCTATACCAGTGTACCCAGCAATCCAACAAAACTTAACTGATTTACGGCGAAAAAAAATAAAATTGTAATTCCTGAGACTTTTGAATTAAAGGATGGGGGTGGTTAAACTTCTCTAGGGCCTATAAAATACTCCTTGAGTCACTATATATTACTGTAGATTTAAATTTCTTATCAGATGCAAGATTTAAAGCGTCAACTATGGGCGTTACTTCAGCAGTGAATATGGTGAAGTTCTAAAAGCTCCATTGCAGATCCTTAGCCCCATATTATGCCATGCATATCTTTAGACTCATATTATGGACAATGTCCAATTCTTTAAGCTTAATCTTTGAAGCAGATGAGCATGCTTGGCAGCCATGGCTTAACTAATATAAACATACTGCATTATAAAGCCTTTTAAAAACGATTTCTTATCAGCACCCCAATTAAACTTAAATACCATTTTCAAAATATTTAGTGATCTCTTCGCTTTCACTTTCAACTGGTCAACATGATCATTGCAAGTGACTTTTCATCAAAGACCATTCCTAAAAATTTTACTTCAGTAGAGTAAAGTAAAATAGTTCCATTTAAGTTAAGAGTTGGAATATATTTTTTGGTTCGGCGCCTGCTGAACCGAACAGCGACAGTTTTGATTGGGAAAATTGAAATCCTTGCTCATTAGCCAACTTGCTTACTTTATCGATGGCTCTTTGCATGAACCTGCTGGTATAAACTGCAAAATATCCTGTGCAGTACAGCCCCAAATCATCTACAAGTAGAGAGCCTTTTACTGGTGATGGTATCTTTTCTAATACATCATTAATGATAACAGCAAAGAGGGTACACTAAGACCACTACCCTGAAGAATTCCCTCTTCTTGTAAGAAAGGTCGATACACGATTTCCAACTCTTACCTCAATATATCTTTCTGATAAAAACGATTTTATATATCTGATAATTTTTCCTTCAATGCCCATCTTATACAGCTTATTCATAATTGCAAAACGCCATATGGTGTCACATGCCTTTCCAAATAAAAAAAAACTCCTATTGTTTGGCTCTATTTAGCAAAACCTTGTTGTATTTGGTTTGAGAGCCTGAACAAGGGATCTAAAGTAGATTTAGATTTCCGTAAGGCATCTTTGAGTTCCTGCAATGTAAATTTTGCATTACATGGTTCAAATTTATTTTCATTTAAATCAGGAGAAATCTGGGCATTTTTCTAATGCCTTGGAATTCTCGAAGATATTTCTTACTACTCGATATTCTCGAGAAATGTTCTCCTAATTTTTCTGCGACCCCCTCTGGTTGGATATTTGGGTCACTGTTCATCTTAAGGGTAGGCAGAAGTTCAGGCAAAAACTTGCCATTTAGTTTTTGATTTTGGATAGCGTTGTTGGAATAGAGTTAATTGCACTGTTCTTGCTAGTGTCATTAAAATCGTTATTTGCCTCTGAGATGGATGAAAAGGATTTTACATTCTTCTCCATGAGAGCAGACTCGCAAAATTTCTTTTTTTGCTTCATCTACCTTTCATTTAGTAGGTGACTCAGATTATTGATTCTTTATTGATTTTATATGAATTGGGAAGTTGTCACTCCCATTTGATATTCATTAACTGGCCATTCATAATCAATGTAAATACTAGATGAGCAAATGCTCAGATCGATAGCCGAGTAGGTACTGGATATTATGATACGACATGGCTCCATTATTAAGTGTAGTGATATTATGAACATCCATAATATCCTCCAACATCCTACCCTTTGCATTTGCCATGTTCCCACCCCAAATGAGGTTGTGAGCATTAAATCTCCAAGGAGGAGGAAAGGCGTAGGAAGCTGATTGATCAGTAAATGAATATCATAATAAGCGGAATCCAGATCAGGAGGAAGATCGATGGTGTTGGCTTGCGTTGTACAGCTGTGTGCTTCTGTTGCTTCCTGTGGTTCCGTGATTACTTCGTCGGAGTGTACTTTTTCCCACCTACGACTGTATATTGTTTTATAGGTAGGTGGCCAGTAATAAAGTCACTGGGAAAAAACTAACAGAAAAAAGTCACAAATTTGGCTAGAATGGTAACCGGAAAAAAACGTTATATTAATTTTAGTCTTTTGTTCAAGTTTTCACGGTCATCCCCAACGAACTTGTACTAAACACGCCTCAAAGGTGGATACATACCGAGTTAAATCTCTTGGAAAGATTAATTTTTTTCCTGGATTCGCTTTATAGGGGAACAGGTGCCACAGGCTCAAGCGGTTTCTCGGTTTCTCTGATCCAGCACCTTTCAGGTGTGATTAGGCCTGGCCGCCTTTTTCCGCAGGTGATCTGTGAGGGAAGACAGGGCGACAGAACATTCCGATCTCTTGACATGTATAAATCCGATTTATGGGAGAGAGAGAGAGAGAGAGAGAGAGATGAGAGAGAGAGAGAGCGAGAGAGAGAGCAGAGATGAGAGAGAGAGAGAGAGAGAGAGAGAGAGAGAGCAGTCCGATGTTTTGTGACCGAAGAACAAAATAGGCAAAAGAGCAAAATGGAACAAAAGGGAATCCTGCAAGTTGAGGTGAGGGGGATCCCTTGATCCGAGTGCACAAAGCATTCGCTTGTCCTGTTCATCTTTCATTAATCTATTAAAGAGCTTAGTCAGTGATTACACAGGGCATTCTATATATATATATATATATATATATATACATATATATATATATATATATATATATATATATAAGCGAATACCACGGGAAAATGATAGTCAGAAATCCGAGCGCTTTCGTCTTTATTCAGACATCGTCAAGGAGCTACTTGACGATGTCTGAATAAAGACGAAAGCGCTCGGATTTCTGACTATCATTTTCCCGTGGTATTCGCTTATTTATGAAGTCACGTGCATCTACTGTGATTTTTTAAGCATATATATATTATATAATATATATATATATATATATATATATATATATATATATATATATATATATATATATATATATATATATATCTACACACACACACACACACACACACATATATATATATATATATATATATATATATATATATATATATATTATATATATATATATGTAATATATATATATATATATATATATATATATATATATATATATATATATATATATATAATCCACACATCTGAGGCATTATCTTAGGCAAGGGAAGGGCGTAGGAGCACTCACAGATTCCGTCTACATTCCGTAAGGGTTGCAAATTGTCTAATCCCAAACTTTCTATAACAGTATACCATGTTAAAATTTGCAAGGCGCCAATAAAACATAACTTTAAAATCATTAACCGAGCCAAGGAACCAGCAGAACTACTTCTTTTGGAAAGCGTCAATATTAAGAGAAGAGTACTTACGCTTTAAAAGTTAATCCTCGTCTGTTCCTTTATGCTTCTTCTGGTGTTGGATGCAGATTCATTGATTTGTAAACAGTCAATCAATCAAGCCACCTGCAGTTTGTACAGAACACGTGTCATTTGTATCATACTTTGTAATGAAGCTTCGAGAATCTTCCGTGACCAAAATGTTTTGCATAGTATCCCATGATATATTCAGGAAGTACCGTTACTTTTCTTTCGAGAATATTCTGATTTGCAATAAATTTAGTAGATATTCTTATTGTGACTGTGTAATGTTAATGATTTGTTAATAACCATAATCTCTCTCTCTCTCTCTCTCTCTCTCTCTCTCTCTCTCTCTCTCTCTCTCTCTCTTTCTCTTTCTCTTGTTTTTAAAGAGAATTTATTAAGATTATTGCAGAGACCTCGTTCCCAAAATGTTATGACGTCATATCTAATAGTTCCCATAGGAACAGAAATCCATCCTGAGACTGATATTCGTGTGGTGTAGAGAGATCCTAAAGCTCTCTCTCTCTCTCTCTCTCTCCCTCTCTCTTCCACGGAATTTAATTTTTACAGTAATGTTAAGACATTATAATTGGTCACTCTCAGTGTTTCTTATTTCTATATATAATTGCGGTTATTTGTGGAATTTGAACAAACATTCTGTAAAAATGTATATCTCATAATGGTGCCTATAAAGTGTGTTCAGCTGAACATATATAGAAAGGCATCTTTTGGGAACAATTTGGCAGAAAGGTTAAGTGAAGTTACTACAGCTTTAAGTGCACTTAAAAATGCTTAAGATACTTAAAATATTTACGTAAATTTCATTTTTTTGTGTCGTGTGTTAATTTTCAAATTTTTTTATATATTTTGTTTTACTATTTCTTAGTTTTTCCCATTTTGGTGGTGAATTTGATACTTTTCCAATTTATGTGTTTTCATATTTTGCATTGACTATTTGTTTGATTAACTTAGGTGTTTCTTAATGATTTAGTGTTGCATAGTACTTGATTTAATTTAACACTTGTGACTTAATTCTCATTTATTTAGATTTCTTTTCAAACTAAAAGTTTGAGTTTTCTTTAATTAATTTCTTGATAAATTAATAGTGATTTAATTTTGTTTAATTGTTTAATTCAAGAATTAATTGAATGTTGTGTTGTTTTCAAGTATAGTAAATTTTCTTAGAATTGTGATTTCCACTTATAAATTTGGAATTTTAAAGTAAAGTATTTAGAGTTCTTATAACAGTGTTTCATTTATTGACCACCACTGATAGGATTTAATTTATGCACAGACCAAGTGATAGACTGTGATGTTTCCTTTCACTTTCTTGAACTGAGTTAGGACAGGAGAAATACATAGACTTTTGTTGTTGGCGTGATGCCCTTTAATTAACTTAAACTTATATGAATGTTTCATACTTGTTTTAAAAAAGAATGAACGTAAATATAAAAAGGCTGTAACAAAGTCAAACGCCTGCCTACTCCTCTCCACCCATCCCATACTGCAATCCTACCCTCCTCCCAACCAGGGAAATCCTTTTCCTGCCCTGTAAACAGCTTTAAGGCCTCTTCCCTACTATCATGCATAGCCAACAGATCACCATCCTCCCCCACACGAAAATTCTACGGGCCTCCAACTTCCCCCAAACCCCATATTTGTCTCTTTATGAGTGTATGCAGTGTTACCAACATTTCCTTAAGCCAGTAGTATTGCCACCCATTGGAGAGCATTTCCTCAAAAAAAAAAAAAAAAAAAAAAAATGTATCATATAGCTGTGGTCCCTGAATTATATATCATTTAAGTTGACATGTGCACCTTATGGGGGAAACTGGTATGTAATGTAACAATATATATCCCTATTACACAATGGGCATTATGAATGTTATGTATTTCACGATGGCTGATTTTTTTTCAATCATGGTATTATTATTTTAAATAATATAATGTCCATGTTTAATGTTAAACCTATATACTGACTTGAATTTCTTAGATCTTTCAACATGAAATCTATTACATTCATAATGTACAATATGTAATAAGGATATAGTTATATTGCATAACCTTTTCTCTACATTCCTTTCTCGTTCACTTTTGCAACGCATCTCCCAGCAAAAGAAAAAAAAGCACCATTTGCATGAAACGGTAAAAGTTCAAAAAAGGAAAAGAAATGTTCTTGATGGTGACAATTGATACCTTTAATGCATATTTCTGTGGATTAATAAAGCCTTGTTTTCATGTATTTCTCAAAGAAAAATTTACAATTGACTTGATTTTGGCTCTTCTTGGTTATCTGTTCCATTTGTGAATGAAAAGCCCTTCCCTTCATTGCCTGATAGTGGAGACCATTGTGAATTTTGATGGCAACCTTCGTCTGCTGCAATTTAATATTATTTCTAATGGTTTTTTAAAGTTCTTAAAATCTAGGGTGTGGCTGTTAATTTATTCTTCTAACACCTTAAAGTCAAATGCTTTAAAGCCTACCTTATTGTGGGACCATCTTGTCTCCTAAAACAATAAATGTAGGACAAATTCTCGGCATGTAATTGACGCGTTTTGTCCCAACAATTATCACAAACATGAAATACCAACTTTGACAACAATGATCACAAACATTCAGATCCTGCAAAGATACGTAAGTGACTCGCCTGTCAGTTGTACCTTTAGCTAGGCATATGCGACTTACCTACGAAAACGCAGTAAACAGAGAGAAAAAAATATCGTAACTTAAACCACACAAATAATGCAACAGTTCCACAGCAATAATTTTCATGAAAAGCTTTTCCTGTGCAAAAATGGCCATAGCGCAACCAGATTTATGGGGGTTATTCGGCAGGTAATAAATCTAATCCCTGCTTAGCTAATAAGTACAATATTCTACAACTAAAGATTGGCAAAAAAAGTTCTTAACTCGGTTATGCAATGAATGCACTGTATATATACTAAAGTAAACCCCCATGATGTAAAACCTATCCTCATTTAAATTACCAATACAAGACAGCATATAATTATTAAAGTGCGCAAATAAGAAATCATTTTAGTTTTTAAATAAACCTGAACACAGTGTTACACAGTGATATGCTTGTAAGAGAATAGACTGAATACGGTGCAGTACACCATAACTCAATTTTGAACAGCCCTTGAGGTTTAATTTTCTTTAACTAGTTGTGCTATTCCAATCTACTCCAATGAAAACATTTTGCAAATAGTTTCAGCAGTAATATAGCAATTTGTTTCGACAAAATTCTTCAGTTCATTTTTTTTTATCATTTCCGGATGCAACATAAACGTTAATTAGTTGTAGTTAGTTCCACTCCAACCCACGACGTTTAGCACCACTGGTTTGTCCCTGAACATTATCTCATGGCTTAAAATCTTCACTTGTGACACTTATCGGCATTACAGAACTACCGGTGAATAGAAGGCTGGGATTCAATGTGATTTCACAATGTTTTCCAGCTTTGTTATGACTGGTGGTTAACAGTTTTCATGTTATCGTCTTAAATAAATAGCTAAATAGTGTAAGTACATACAATTTTTTCAATTCATTTGCCTTATCACAGTACTTATGCCTTTTACATTTATTGGAGCTATACTTAGATAAGTGAAGACGTCCAGTCATCGTTTTTATACACTTATCAAAATGGACATGAACAAGTTCTTCGTCAGAACTCTTCTGCTTCCATTTGAACACCATCCAAGCCATCACCAATTTCGTCAGTCTGAAATAATCCTTAGTCCTCTCAGAGCATTTTGCGAATAGCTGAACTATCACTAACGCAAGCTTGCCCTGTTTCTGTCCTTTTTTTCTCTGTTCTTTCTTTACCGCCACATCAACTTATTTTCAGGAGATATTTTTTTCTGTCGTCATCCGCAACAATCGCTTCGTCTTTGTTTTCTCTGTGTTTTTTGACTGGAACTTTTGTTTGAACTGGTCTCAGCCTCGGAAAGAGGAATCAGGGGGTTCGTCTCTGCATCTGTTTCATCGTTGCTACAATTTTTGCAAATAACGGTTACAGTAATTCTTACATTCTTGATCTCTTTATCGTCTAGTGAAACCTACGTTCAAACCGGTTCTTCTTCTCTGCTCTCTTCGTTGTTGTTTTCCATTGTCATTTCTTCATCAGTTTCTTGGTTTTGCTGTTTGAGGAAATAAGATCAAATCTTTTGAAACATTACTCATTTAAGTACGCTTTACTAGACTCAGCTAGGAAATGTTATTAAATTGTACTAAGATTTCTATAGACCATATTTTTTTATCAAAATTATCTTTTAATAAGATAAAACCTTTGGCCTTAACAAGTTAATTTTTTTGAAAAGATTAAAAGAAATTCTAATTTCAATTATTTGGCGATTTTCCTACTTCTAAATTTACCCGTTTACGATTGTATTCATATATATATATATGTAAATACATAGATAAATAGGAGAGAGAGAGAGAGAGAGAGAGAGAGAGAGAGAGAGAGAGAGAGAGAGAGCCTCTCTTGAAATGTCTTTAATTACGAAGGAACCTGATGAATATTCAGATATCCAAGGAATGTTTTAAAGAATATAGAAGCGATGCAATAACTTCCGCACACAAAAGGCATAAGATTGTATCGAGGTCATTTCAAGGAACCCGACTCCCAATTAAATTATAAATCTCTTGAAACGGAATCTGCAGCAAATGAGTAAACATTTTGTGCCTCTGGGATGATATCAGTAAGCCCAAATTGGAACTCATTTACATGCAAATGAAACTTGGGTCAAATGAGGGTTACAGCAATCATCGGTATTCGAAAATTGTCAGAGCTAATTGCATGTGATTCGTCTCGGCTGAAAACCTACGGAAGATCTTTCTAAAGATTTTAGCAAGTGTTACGAAATTATGACAAAGCGTATCCTGATATTCTTTAATCTTCCTGCATAGAGGAGAAACACCGAGTTCCAACTCAGGTATTCAAGGAAAAACTGGGGAAAAGACGGGGAAGGAAAACTAATAACCTTTGAACTCAAAGACAGTGATACGCCGGCCTCCTTAAAGAAGGCAGTAGAGGATAAGATAGTCACTTAACCATTCAATCCTAGGATGACTGACTTACTCTTTGTAGGATAGGAAGAATTGTCTTAGTTGCTGTCGCCACCACGTGACCTTCATAGTTGCATCATTTCTCCTTCAGGGTGTTCATTAGCTTGGTTAATAATTTCCAGGTGTTTATTTAATTTTTCTCCACGATTTCGTAAACTGCCTGGCACGTGGTAGCATCCTCACAGTTGTTTCCTCATGTGCCCTCCATGGTCGTCTTGGAACGGTTATGAGAGCGGTTACTATTATAATATGTGCGTTTTTGTCTGTGCTCTGATATATGAAATTCATTTTATCCCAACCTTTCTGTGATTCTTTTCACAGCAATATTTGTCATATCCGAGGCCTCATTAAAATATTTGATGTTCTGTCTAAGCTGTATGACTTATTCTTTACATGGTTTTTGTAACGATTTTTGAAACTGTGATTTATTTTTTTCTTTTATTAGAAAAATACATTAAATAAAGTTTACAGATATGTTATGGCATTTTTATTTAATAAAAATTTTCTTAATCCTATAACCAAATACAACACTTTGCCATTAACATTTAAAATATGTATTTAATATACATCGTAGAAAATAAGTTGTTCATTTTTAACTTATAATTCTCAAGTAACAGTTTTTTCCGAAGATTCCATTTATGATTTAGAATGCTGAATAAAACGTTACTTCTTATATTTTGTCTTTTCCCATTCCATACTGTCAATAGATAATCCACAATGAGAACTACAGTACAATTATGGTCTTTATTAGTATTACAACTGAGATAAAACAGAATAACATGAAGAAAATTATGATTTCTAAAGTTACATAAAGTAATCAAAACTGTTTTTGAAAATTTTAACACCTATTGAATCTGATCACAAAACCAGAAAATATGAAACATCCTCTCTACAACCACAATGTGCATATGCATCTGTGTCTTTGATATTTAGGGCTTTCAATTTAGAGTTAGAGGGTAGCGCTCATGTAAATATTTAGATAAAAATTCACGTTCATCCTGGAATATAAACGGAGTGTCTAACAATTTCCAGATTCTTTATGTAATGGAAATGCTTGTTCGATCGCAGGCTTAATTTCAGCTACAGCAGTATTTAGTGATGATACAAAAATTTCTTGAGCTATGATCAGTGCTTCATAAGTTTTATCATAGTTGGTGGTACATACGTCCTTTTCTTGGTTTTGGTTTAACAAAATCTCTTGAGTACAGGTTGTCTAATTTACATATGTATTCTTTTTCTTTTAACATAATACGCTCATTAAATTGTTTATCAGTGTAGAAAGACAATAGTAGAGCGTGTTCTTCTTAGGCAAAATCCATGCTAGTACCTTTGCTAATGATTACTTGATTGTTAACACAGGAAATTGTTAGACAGCCTAAAGGGTATTTGTGATCCTAGTATTGAAAGGCACATTTAAAATAATTTTATCAAAAATGACTTTGACACTTATTAAATTGTAATACATGAATATATCTTCCACCAGTGGCTGACAGTGTTTCTCCATGATGTAAAACTTAATAATGTCTTCTAATTCTTTAGGAGTGATTAGTGTTGGGCTTAAAACCCCCTTATAAGCAAGCAAAATGGCACTGATACATTTTTATATTTCTGTAATATAATTTCACTTTCTAGAGCAAATGTATTTAAAAACTGGATGTTTTCCAAGTTGTTCAGTTCTTTTGTTACATTCTGGTTGACTTGATTTATAAACATTTTCAGTTTTTCTATTTGTTCTGATTGTATGAGGTAATCACTTTATTTCATCGCTGTGCCTCTTTTTGCTACCCACCTTTCCAGATTGCCTGTTCTTTCTTTTTCATGTGCTACATTTGCCTCGGTAGCAACTCCAAGAAATGTGTTCAAAGCAGTTCTAATGAAAGGGAAGGGAGATTTTTTCGACCTTCTCTGAATAGTATTTTCAATTTTATTGTTTAATTTTTCTAATAATGAGATTGCACTGTTATTATCACCCTTCTGTAGGATTAATTTAATGTCTTTTTGTACATGGTGTAATGTTTTCTCACTATTTAACACTGTGGTTATGCCTACAGTCACTAAGTAAAAGTCATTGGGAAAATTTGGGTAGACTAAAACAGGGTTCTTGGTCATATTGCTCTTTAATGTTTGAAAGGCTGTTTCCTGTTCTTTCCATTCATATTTAACATCCTTTTTGGTTAGCTCTGTTAAAGGTTTGGCTATAGTAGCAAAACCTTTTATAAAAGGTCTATAAAAACCTACCATACCTAGGAACCTTCTTAATTCTTTCAAATTAGTGGGAACTGGATAATCAATTATTGCCTTTATTTTATCTGCCTGCTGCGCAGTCCATCTTCACTAATTACTTGACCCAAGTATTTTTGGCCCTGAAATTCTTAATCTCTCTAAAACTATTGCGAATGTTCTGAGATGGCTTTCTAAGTCTTTGCTAAAAATAATAACATCGTCCAAGTATACTGCAACGTTTCCTATATCTAGAATTTGTAACGTTAATCTGACGAATGTTAATGGGGCTGATGTGAGTCCAAATGGCATTACTTCAAACTGTAAATGTTCTTTATGTGTGCTGAAGGCTGTGAACTGTTTCGATTCTTCATCCAGAGGTACTTGCCAATATACCCTAAGCAAATCTAAGGATGAAAATATTTTGGCCCCTCCTAATTGAGCTAACATATCTTGAATTACCGGCATCGACCTTTTATCTGGAACTGTATTGGAAATTAACTTCCTGTAATCTATTACAAGTCTCCAACTACCATCTTGCTTTGGAACAAGTAACAATAGAGAATTATATGGAGATTTAGAAGGAATTACTACTCCATCTCTTTTCATTTCCTCTATCAGATGATCAACTATTATCTCTTGCGTATTGGTAATCTGTAATTAGGAATAAAAAATGGCTTGGTTCCATCATCTAACAATATTCTGTTGTAGAACATTTGTTCTTCCTAGATTATCTCCTTCTAAAGCTATTACGTTTCTGTATTTCTCAAGCACCTGAATTAACTTGTTTCTATTTTCTGGAAAATCTGACTTATTTTAGAGTTTTGGTCATTTATAGAGAAAATTTATTTTCTTCTACTGTTTGTAACAGATTGTTAACAGGAATCTCTATGCAAATGACAATACCTGCTTATAGTGTTGGTCTGTTATTTGAATAATTTTGGACATGAACTTCGCAGTTGTCATCATTCATGTGGACTAGTGAATTAGCCATTCTGACAAAATCTGGCAATTTTTCATTCAGTAATAGAATATTTTTATCTTTTACATCTTTTGATCTCAAATGTATTATTGTTAAAAATTTTGGATACAAAGTTACTGCTCTGTTGAGTATAAATTGTACTTTATCATCATCAGCTGTGCTAACACAACATATTTCTTCTTCCATGTCTGAAAAATAGCAAAGTTCTGCATCTCCAGTGGCTTCTTTTGTTATTTTTACATAATATTATATCTGATTTATTTATTCTATCTAATAGCAATACTTAATTTAGTATTTTCCCTTCACTTTCACAACTCATTACTACATTGCTATAGGTATAGGTAGAGGCGCCTTGATTTTCGTTAGATTCAGTGCTTTGGTCATTACAATTATTTATATCTGAGTAATTACTTATATCTGAGTATTTATCATCTGTATGAGGACATCTCATCAATTTTGTCTTATGCAATTGTGGGAATTCCTCTTTTTTTTATCTGTCTCTATTTTATCTTGCTTGTTCTTGTTACTTATCTGCTTTTCCTGTATGTCTGTCTCGCTTGTCGAAATCGTCTCAGACAAATTGATCAAATTTGGGTGAAACTTATCTTCAAGAGTAAAACATACGCTCTTCTTATTATCTTGTATCAAGCTAATCTTTCCTTCATTGCTTTCTAATATTATTCCACATCTCCTCATTAAATTAAATGGGCGGGAAAAAATCTGTCTTCTGAAACTAGAAAACTTTCAATAAATTTAGGTGACAAAATATCTATTTCTAGTTTCCCATTTCACAGACCTTTAATCTGTTTCCCCGCAATTCCTTTTATTATTCTATTTTGACCCTGAATCTTAGTTTCTGCAATGCCCAAATGTCTGGTTAAAGTTATTTTTTCAATTATATTTACAGTACTACCTGAATCAGTGAGTACAGTACATGGCTTTCCTTTTATTGGAGTCTTTGCAATGGGCAGATCCTTTCTTTTTATTTCTTCCTCTTTCATGGAAAATATTGCTTCTTTGCTATGTAAATAGGGAAATGCGGATGAACCTTCAATTCCTATTGTGACTGTTTCTACTCTTTCTTTTTCATCACTCTGAAAGGATTTACTTTCCTTTCTCTGTAAAAGGGTTAACTGTCACTGACTTGAAGACTTATTTGCATTTGGGTTACTGTTATTACTGACATTCTCCCTATTGGCTTCCTTAGTATTGAACCAACAGTTTTTAGTCAAATGCCCACCTTCTTGCAAACTGCAAAGATTCTAGGTTTCTGCATTCGTTAATGGAATGATTCGTATACCCGCAGCTTTCACATATTTTTGGTGTAGTTCCTTGGGCTTGATTATTCACTAACTTTGAGTTATTTGTATTTGTATATTGGCCATTATCTGAAGGGTGGACCATTCCTGGAATGAGTCTGTCTTCCTTTCTGGGTTGGATTCCATTTTTTCCTATTATTTTGTGCATGTTTCCCTTGAAAGAAAGTATGTCTATTCCCAAATTGTCTGGAATTCTCGTTATACTGGTTACTTCTTTTATATGAAGCATTTATATTTCTGCCCTTTCTTTCATTATGAGCTTCTGTTGTCCCTACATATTCCTTAGAAAAGTCTTTCTCTTTCCTTTGGATTTTTTGTCTCATTGATATTAATGCTGTAAGGCTATCGTTCTTTGGATCAATTTTAACTTTCTTGAAAGCTTTCTTCTCTTTTTCACCAAGTGCATTATACATTGTTCTAAAAGACAAATAATTCAACACATGCCTTAAGCTAACTAAATCATTTTCGTCATCCCCGAAATCATCCTTATTTCCTATTGTGATATTAGTTTTCTTCAAATCTTCTATTACCCGATGTATCGATTCTTCAATATCTGTATGAAGGTTGGCTATTGATTCCCCATCAAAATGTTGTGTAAGGAATTTGTTAATGTTATGTAATGCATCACAATGGCTTACTGATTCCCATATTGATAAACAAATTTGTTTAAATTCAGGGAATGTAGTTATTTCACTGAATCTCGCTGAATTAAGAGTTCTATGTGCATCACCTCTTTTTGAACTAACGAGAAGCAAGGCTTCGTTGATTTTAGCTCTTTCATTTATTATTCCCCCTGTGGAATTTGCAACTGTCTACATCAGCTAGCAACTGGTTTTCAGAATATGATTCTAGTCTAATTTTGTCAAGATTTGAATTATCTACTCGTCCACAGAAACGGATGGTTTGTGTAATGACTGCTGCTTGCGCCATTGTTCTAAATTGCAATGTGTTATTATTATTATTATTATTATTATTATTATTATTATTATTATTATTATTATTATTATTATTATTATTATTATTATTATTATTATTATTATTAAAAATAATGGCAGAATTCACAGAACTGATTTTATAAAAAATTCTTTCAATTCTACTTGCGATTTGTCTTTCTGGCACGCTGGTATTATAAGTAACTGTCCAATATTCATCGTGCTGTAGGTCGTCAACGGAATTTCGAGCTGGTGTTATCAAAGGCGACAGGATATCAGGGACAGGTGGGGGTCGG
Organism: Macrobrachium nipponense; assembly: GCF_015104395.2. NCBI lineage: Eukaryota > Metazoa > Arthropoda > Malacostraca > Decapoda > Palaemonidae > Macrobrachium > Macrobrachium nipponense. The sequence continues at coordinate 42,839,223 of NC_087217.1, read as the reverse complement.
CAACAGGTATTTAGGGGTGTCTCGTAGTAGTGGGGCAGATAACAGAAAAATCGTGCAAATGATGATACAAGCATCAAATTTGGCACAAGTGTCGTCCAAGGAATTGTTGCCTCTGAGAGAGGTCCGCTTCAGGTTCGATATGTAATAATAAAAAAAAAATATTTAAACACCAACAGTTGAAACTGGGGATACGAATATAGAAAGAAACACTAATACAACAAAGGTTTATTTACAAGCTTACTAACAAAGGTAAATGCAGAATGGTATCTCCTATTTACATAAAAAGACAGAATCTTACACTGCATGAACTGGGGGAACAGTGAGGCAATTCAAATACTTGCTAGTCAATTTGGCAATTCGAAGTGATGGCTTCTCAAAAGGAAAACAGTGATTGCAGACGTCCTCTTGACTCCGTATTGCAGAAACTAGTCTACTTGTAAGGCAGGAACTCCCCAAAACCTCTAGCAGGACCTTTTCTTCTCTGAAGTCTGCTTGACGTCAAGATAACACGAGATAATTCGTCCACTCCTGAAGACGACTAGACCAGTATCCAACCAACTCTTCTTCTGATCCTTCGTCGGTTCCTTTTTTCTCTAGTCTCTCTCTGACGATCTCTGCTGCTGATCTCTCATTGATATTCTGACCAGTGGCTCTTATTGAGGATATCTCTCTGTGACTAACAGGTGTCTCTTCTACGATCTCTCTCTCTGACGATCTCTGCTTCGTCCGTCGTATTTATACGGCACTCTGGGGGCGGAGCCTACGGCGAGCGTCACAGACTCCCGAGATTTCCAGAAATTCTTAGATGAATCTAGACAGGGTATTGCATCAGCAATCGCAGCATTTCTCACGACACTTAGGAGTGTGTAGCGCTCCACAACACGCCCGGCGATTCCAGAACAGCCGCGAGAACAGGCGCCTCCAACACGATGCGCTAACGCCTCCTTGCTGCCGAACTTCTCGAAAATGAAAATGCGTTCTCCTTTCCTTTATCTTTCTTTGCTAGGAAGCAATTACCATCACAGCAATACGAATCAAATCTGCCCGATTGGCCAATTGAGAATCCAAAATGGTGGCCATTTTCAAGATGGCCGCCAAAATAACCACCCGAAGTAGATGTTTTGCCTAGAAAGCCTTGTAGTTGTCTGATCTAAGTGTGGATTCCTATGTTTTGAAGCCTGCTGAACTATATTTTCCTGTTTAAAAAGCACTCTGAGACATATTTCTCAAGATGACCACCAAGATGTTTGTCTTTCTTTACATAAGTTTTGTCCCGTCTAGTATATTTCTAAAGTTATGCATACTGTGCTGCTGTTTCTCGATCTGCTACTGTTCACATATGCAGCTGCAGAGTGATGTGCAGGGAAGCTTCGTCTGAGAGCACTTGCATCTTCCTTTGCAAATCTTTTTACAGGAGCACTTTGTCAATTCTTGATAGCTTACTGCAATCAGTGGTAGTGTTGTCCAATGTATCTGCCATGCTTCTCCTTTCTGTGTCCACCCCCATTCAGCTGGACTGCTCATGTGTGGATTACAGTGGGTTGCCTGGCCCCAGATGATCCCACCCTGGTAGGCTGCATGCTTTGCATGTTCTCTGAGGGCTGCCTGTGTTGGTGGAATTGTGTTGTATGACCTATGCTTGCGGGAAAACAGATCTAGTCTAGCTTCGTCCACACCAGTGGCTGTGCTTGATCTGTCGCACATGAGGACAATGAATCTTTCCAGCATCTGCATGTCAAGATCACGAATCAATGTTGGATGGTGGGTGAGATTGATGAATGTTTCAGTAATATCATCAAATACATTCCAAGTCTGCCATACAGATTTCTTCGCTTTCCCACGGAAGGCAGACACAATGTCATATCCAGTGAATGCGTGAAAGTAGGGGATCCCTCTAGCTTTCTCAAGCTCAATTGCAGAAACTACCTCATGGACTGGAATCCATCGCATATGGGCTTCTTGGCCAAAGGCAATTCACATTTCCTGATGACCTAGTTTCTGGAAGGATGGCAGTACAGATATTGCTATGACTAGCACATCTGTGTCATTAGCCTTGATGATTATAGACTTGCTCCCATCAGTCGTTGCATCCCTAGAGTGAACAAATATTCGACTGTCAGCTTCTTCATGACAACATGGGGACACAGCAACCAGAGACTTCACTGTGTTGCTAATGGCATCCTCCCCTTTTGTGACAATGATTGTGCTTGTCGTCTCTGCTTCACACATCTTTTCGGCCAGGAAGTGAAACAGTTCAGTCATGTTACTGGGGTCATGAAGGAAGCTTTGCAGTCTCCTGGTGTCTTGCTTGTTCCTGTCACTCTTCTTCTGATTCCTTTCCCCCTTTTTGACCTCGTCTCTGATTTCAGACTTGATTTCTTGTATACATCAAAGACTATGTCCACCCGCTTGTACCGAGCACCATAGGATTCCACTTTTGGGATGATGTCTTCTTTGGCATAGTCATTAAATGTCTTTGAAGTATGTGGAGATGAGGCGTTGATAAGTGCTGAGCCGTCAATAATGACTGTATCACTCTTTGGTTCTCCCACTGGGACATTCACTTGCGCTTCAAGAAGAGATGTAGGGTATGACTGATTCTCATGCTTGAAGAATTCTTGCAAGTCCCACTGATTGTTCTGGCTTGAGATGAACAGTCACGAGAATAACTGACAGTCATCTTTTAGGACTTTCTCCTTAGAAATTCCCTCAGCTTGTTCTTGTTTGAAGAATGGAACAGGGTTCTTCTTGATTGAATGATAGAAAAGACTTTCAGCTTCATCCTCTAGCCCTTTCATAAATGATAGGAACTGCTCTTTGCCTCGCCGGTGATGTGTAGCTACCATTTCAGCTAGAGTTGGGTCTGTAATGTTCTTTGTATCTAACACCATCAGGTCTGCTGATTCTTCTTGGAATGGGTTACCCATCTCATGCATCACTGCAGAGAGTGACTTCACCTTTTCAAAGAAAGATTTCTGGGCACTCGGTGTCTGCTCGTGGTGTCTGCTGCTGTATGTGGCATCCTTCATACCAGACATGACCTCGTATCCAGCTACTAGACAACTAACTTTGGTCCAGCAACCATCCCCCTACGAAGTGCTGATGGGTCTTCTGTCAACCCAATTGCTCCTCCGTCACCTTTGATCATGCATTATTGTGCTCATGCGCTTGATCAATCGCCATGCCAGAGAATTCTCTTCTCGACTTGTGGATGATGAAGTTACCGTTGTGAAACTCCTTGGCCACGTCTGGATGTTGTTGTTCGAGTGACATCATATCTCGGAGGTGAATAGCAATCCACTTGCCATAGTTAACATTGTTATTTGCAAAGAAGTAAGGCATCAGTTCTGAAAGTGCTTCATAGTACAAGTTGAAGTCTCCTTCTCTGAATGAGCAGATGAGGGTGAATATCATGAGTACCATGTTCAGCACCAGACTCCAGAATTGGAACTGCAGACTCTCTTCCTCCTTTTCTCACACCAATTCTCAAGGGTTATTTCTGATGTGCTAGACCCTTCAGAGCAGAAATCATGATATGCCTTCTTCATCAGTTTGTACAAGCTGCATGGTGTAATTTGGTGTGCTTGTCTTGTCTTTGCGACACTGGATGCAGACAAGTAAGACTGATGTACCAGATGAGGCCAGCCCTGCTTCCACAATGGCACTGGTCCACCCAGTCTCGTAGTAATGTTCCTATTGATCTCAGTGAAGCCATTTCAATATGAAGGCCTCTGAACATGACAACGAACTTGTCCTCTCCATATTCTTGCCACTTCCACTGTGTTCGTTTCACCAGAGCATACAACAGTTGGTCAACAGCAATTACAGGTGTCTGCTGTGGGTTAAAAAAAGCCACTGTATCACAGACCTTCTCCATGGCATGCTTGATAGTTGCAACAGAGTGTGCCTGGTCTCGCCACATAGGCTACATTGCCGATATGCTCACTTCAAATGGACGGCTCCTTTTCTGTGTTGCGTGATATGCTGACCATGTGATGCTGACTGCCTCAGCCACATTCTCAAAATAGATATAGAGTAAAAAATGAAGGTTAAAAAAGTGCCAGAGCTTCCAGAAGCATACACCAATATTCGACCAGCAAACATCACCAAAAACCCCAATCCTCCTCCAGTTGTAAGCCAATCCTTAGCAGCACCAGGGTCGATCAGGTCATATTTAAAAGGAAAATATTCTTGGTTGGACCATTTAATTAAACAGTTTACACCGCAATGCACCTCCCTACCTTATATGTATGGTTTAGTCAAGACACATAAAATCAATAACCCTATCAGATCAATCATTAGTTCAGTGGACTCAGTTACGTATAATTTATCTAAATGGCTTGTAAAAATTCTTACTCCTTTGGTAGGAAACATTTCTAACACGAATGTTAAAAACAATGTTGATTTTATAAACCAATTGAATAGTTTAAATTTGAATTTTGATTTTAATATGGTTAGTTTTGATGTTGTCTCTTTATTTACAAAAGTGCCTGTAGATGACTTACTTGAATATTTGGAGGAGGAATTAGAACGTCATGACATTCCCTTAAGTGTGGCAAACCTCATTAGTCTCATAAGGTTATGTATCAAAGATAATAAATTTTGTTTTAATGGGGAACTTTTAGTACAAAAGTTTAGCATGGCTATGGGTAATCCCTTATCTCCTGTCCTTAGCAATATTTACAAGGAATTTTTTTAGACAAAACTCTTACCAAGAATTTTGCCCCAAAAAGTTATTTGGTTTAGATATGTGGATGATATCTTCTGCATTTGGCCATTTCACGAAATCTCCAGGAATTCCTTAATAATCTCAATAATTTAGTCCCTTCTATAAAATTTACCGTAGAGGAAGCAAGAAATTGTAATTTGAATTTTCTTGATGTAACTGTCCATAGAAATGATAGAAATTTCACCTTTTTAGTCAACTAACATTGCTTCTTTTGTTCATTACTACTCCAATCACCATCAAAATGTTAAATTCTCTGTTTTTTCTGGGATGTTTCTAAGGGCTTTACGTGTCTGTAGCCCGCGTTTTATTGACGCTCTTGGAAATTAAAAACTATTTATATGATATTTGCAATGAAACTTAAATACCCCAAGGACTTTTGTTTTTAGATGTGGTATGGAAAAGAGCTAGAAAAACATTTTATTCAACTAATGACAAACTTGAATTTAGTAAGAATAACATTCTAAAATTACCCTATGATGAAAGTTTTTTAGATATTCCAAGAATTTTAAAGCTTTTTAACATAAATGTTGTTTTCAGTAATATTAATGTCAAGAGTTTAATAATCAAAAATTCTCCTAAAGATCTTCCAGGCTGCATATATGAAATTCCTTGCAAAAAGTGTGATAAAGTCTATCACGGACATACCGGTAAATCTCTTTCACAACGTCTCAAACAGCATTAGTATTCTGTGAGAACTGGGCAAATATCGAATGCATTATTCGTACATATGAGAGATTTAGACCATCCTATTAACTGGAGTCAAGCAAGAGCCTTAATCCCATGTGATGACACAGTTAAAAGGAATATAATTGAATCTTGTTTCATCAAGTCAAATAATAGAAATGTTCTAAATTTAAGTCGTGGTTTATTTAAACTTAATGCTTTCATAATGAAAAAAGTTGTAAATAAATATAAGCAACAAAATTAATATATTCAGTTTTTACATGTTTTGGACTGTAAAGAAACTTTGTAATTTCGGTTAGGGTCAATCTGTTTAGGTTTGTGACCG
>NC_087217.1:42808485-42825985 GCF_015104395.2 Macrobrachium nipponense | reverse complement strand
ATTTATTATTGCTTATAGAATCTCTCTCTCTCTCTCTCTCTCTCTCTCTCTCTCTCTCCAACGCGACGTTTCCTCCTGATCCACAGGACATTATCAAGCGGTAACTACTGAGGGACTGAATTCCAGTGTTGTTGTTGTTGTTTTTGATTAAGCTGACCTTGTGTCAGCACGGGCTCGTGCTCACAGAGCAGCCCGTAATAACTCCAGTGGCGAGTCCATCTCCTTATATCGTGATTTTGCGGGCTCTTGAGTACGTTGGAGAGAGAGAGAGAGAGAGAGAGAGAGAGAGAGAGAGAGAGAATTGTATAAGCAATAATAAATGAAATGACTCAACCGAATTTTACCATGCCCTTTGGTGCGTTGCTCGCCGGTCTAAGCAACAATGAGAAAGCCGTCATCAGAAAGATAGAGAAGACTCTTTACAAGATTAATAGTGCTGAAGCAGCAGTCATTTTTAACAAAATATTATTATTATTATTATTATTATTATTATTATTATTATTATTATTATTATTATTATTATTATTATTATTCTCTTCTTTCCCTGCTGACGTATTGGTTTACGTTAACCTTTATAACCGGGTGAACAGAATCCAGTTTGATATAAATTATACAGTGCCCATGGGGAGTGAGGCTTCTCTGTATAATTTTGTTTATTTATGCGTCCGAAAATGTTAATAACAATTCTGAGGAAAACATCGTCAAATGAGTTTTTGATAACTTTAATAATTTCCTCTAATTCTGTAGCTTTGCACCCGAAAGGATTGTTGTTTGTTGTAGAAAAGAGGGAAAAAGGCTTTCCATTTGCCATCAGAATTATTGTACCAAACTGAAAATCAGACAATCTATTTTCAGGATGTGAGGCTTCGCTGCTTCAGTCTGAAACATGCCAATCTTCAATAAACTCACCCTTATTCTTCTTCACAAAATAATTACAGGGACATCTACCTTCTACAAGCGCATGAAGTTATTATGACTAAAAGACTACCATTTTTATCCTAAATTAGATGAGATACTGTTAGAACCACAAATGTATCCATTCCCAACAACGAAGATGGAAATGCCTGCGAAATGCATTCTTTCTAAACATTCCTGTAGATGAAATACAAAATTACATTCACTGGAAACTGTGAGAAATTAATTTACTGATAAATCTTAAAAAAACAATGATTTGGCTACTAAGCATTTCTTATGAAGGCGGTGCCAAAGTGCATAAGATCAAATAGTCACCACGTCATCAAAGGTATCCTGTTCTTTTACTTTTTGCATTTTATTGATCTGTTGTTAACTAAAGGAGCTCTCTTAACTGAGTGATATTGCTACAACATGTGAATGTTGTGATTTAGTTTTTGGTACACTGTCTAGGTTTGTGAATCTGATCCGTTGTTTATGGTTTGGCAAGTCACGTGAACAGAGTGTCTGTATGATCTCCCCCGCTCATCATAATGTTGGCTCGTCTCGTCATCAGTGCATAGCTAATAAACTAATGTTAATTACCCTCAGCTTAAAAATAAGAACCTGTTACAGATATACAGTAATTGAGTAGTGTCACGACTAGCCTCTTGGGGATAGGTGAAGGGTTGAGAAGTGCCTTTTATCCCAGTGACAAGAAGCAGTTATTCATTTCCCAGTAAGGAAAAACCATCACAATTACTCTAAATTCTAGAGTGAATGGGTTGGTTCTAGTGTTTTAATCCTAATTCATTTTTAACAAAAGAAAAGAGGCACCAATCCATTTAAAAATACTACTCAAGGAAGTAGAGTATGATCCCCTGGACAATTTAGTTTCTATGACATCCCAGTTTTAAATGTATTCTGAGAATACTCCAATTATAGTTCTTATCCCCATATTCTTTGTCACTCTCTCTCTAAGATTCTTACATACAAGCTTTCCCAGTCAGGCCCTACCAGTTGACAGATCTTCAGGCTCTCGAGGATGAGGGAGATATATAAGAAAACTGCAGAGGAGGAACCATAGATATAGAGGGGAAAGATTGGACAGGCAAGGAACGATCGCGTGCACGTAAGGGGCCATTGTTATGCGATCGTTGTCAGAGAAGGCATCGGTATCAACTGCGGAGACCAGTGGCAAAAAAAGCCACTTCTGGCACCCAATGCTGGGCCATCAAGTGTGTCAATTACAGGAACACGTTCACAAAAGAACAGGGGATCACATTTCACAAGTAAGAGACCTTTTTCCATTCATGAGAATCTTTATGTTAGATAGAAATCTACTTCACTCCTGCTTTTATATCTAATACAATATGTAAGGATTGTTGTAATTAGCTTTTTATTGAAGCAGGGGTGATTGCTTATCCGTGGTACGTGCCTACAGCTCATAAAATATTATTCCTAATGACGAAGAGTATAGAATAAAAGTTGTTCAGTTTGCTGAAATCTACCTGAAAAGTCACTGGCATGTAGGATTACCAACAGTCCTTATAACCATGGTTATGCTTGACTATCTTTCCTACTACTTGTACAACAACAATGTACATAGGCTAGTATCAGGAGGCCTAGATCCAGGCCTGCTGCAGTTTTAAGTGTTAATGAAATGTTATGGTAGTGTTATTAATATGTTATCAGAGAGGACTCTGCTGAATTTGATCTTCTAGAGCACTTAAAGGTATATTCTTCAATTTTACTATTATCATTTTTACTTAAAAGGAAACTTAAAATTCATACTACATTATAGCTTGAAAAATCGGGCTCAGACTGGAAACCCTAATTGTGACCTTACCTAAGATGAGCTTGTTTCATTTATCCCCACCAACAGTACACACTAGTGAATATTGGCATAGGATAGGATTCAGAATATTGAATATTGGCATAGGATAGGATTCAGAATATTGGCATAGGATAGGATTCAGAATATTGAACCTAGACTCTTATTAATATTATATATTATATGCCTATGGCTGAAGCTTATATGGAATGAAAGCGTTGGAGATGACAATTATTTAAACCATATTGTGTCAGTTTGACCCATGAATAAAGAACGATAATAATTAGTTCTGCCTCTAGAGTAAAACAGGACTGTAAATTTATGGTGGAAAAGAGGCACATAACTTCGACAAATTGGTCAGCTATATTGCTCAAGTATAAACAAACTACAGCAGACAAAATTACAATTTTTATTTCTACATGTTTTAGGGCGTACAGCCGCTTGCCACCACTTTTAGGGCTTGTGCCTTGTATGATAAGGCGCCCTATGAGGTAATGTTAGACTTGCGATAATCTTACGCTAAGTCGGTTGGTATTGCACTTCCATCTTCAATGGAGTGTCTTGGGGTTTGTAGATCACTTACGAAGTCGGGATTATCTTCTTGTTTATGACGACGATGTGTTAAACTCATGATGATTCGGTGAGGAGGTTCTTGTAGAAAACACGAAGTATAAAAATATATATATTCTTCTGAAGTTTTACATGGTGAAGATCAGATATGATTGTACAAGTCTTCTATGACGATAGCTTGATCGCTTCTGCCAATGATGATGGCTAATTCTACTATCTCTACATGATAAAGCTTAGGTAAAGAGATACAGGTCTTCTAATAACGATAGCTAATTCTATTCTGCCTTTACTACCATCTCGGTTACCAGTCATAAAGGAACAGACAGTAGTTCGAACATATGAACATACATACAATGACATAGTTACATACGAACACACAATCAAAATGAGACACGCTACAGATCACGTAGGCCGTTTGAATTATAGGTCGCGGTAGTTGTCTCAAGCAGGGAGCTTGGACTAATGTTTATAAACAATTGAATGACTACAGGTGACGGCATGTTATCTTAGCCTACTTTTATTGTATACGTCATCTTTAGCGTCTCTAGTCTGATCACATTCCTGCAAGCAATCTGGTTGACCTCTTTAGTTTTAGTCTTTTATATATATGGACTAACATTCCATATTTTTATTATGTAAACACTTACATTAGCTCGGTCAGCTACCAAAACCAACTACTGAATATTACTCAAGCTTGACTTGCATTTGACTTATAGGAGTGTGATACAGACTATTTAATATATAGATATATAATATATATATATATATATATATATATAATATATATATATATATATATATATATAAGTAAGAAATAAAAATTCATGGTGTACATGAATTGATTCAAGTAATAAAATATAAAACAATGATATTGGTAAATAATAATGATCACATGATATATAATGATACAGTTTTTTCACTTCATCTCATTAAGATACATATGCTACAGAAAATACTAATGTACTCTGACAATTGCATAGAATGAAGATTAACATGATAAAAATCATATTTTAACTGATAAAAAATTTCATATATGAATTGATAAAATTATTAATGTTTATGCTGATTGATTCGTTGATTTTTATGCTAACTGTTATATATCTGATTCATTAATCCATATACTAACTCATATATAACTGCAGATATTGGTAAGATAAAAGGTAACAGATTGATTATAGGCTACCTGATTTGTTTATACATATGTATATGGATTCATATAATTATGATTAATATATGTGCACTTTAAATAGATTCCTATTGCGTACACGCAAAGATATATTTCGATTCCGTTATTTATGATCATTTATATATAGATTCCTATTGCGTACACGCAAAAATATATTTCGATTCTGTTATTTATTATCATTTATATATATAGGATTCATGACCGAGGTTATACTACTTCACATTTAACTAGCTTTCGAACAACTTTTCGTCCATTACACAGTTCCAGACAACCACCTATAGCCAAATGAAACGGCCAATTTCACAGGGTTAAAACAAGGGGAAAATTTGCCTTGGCGGGTCCAACGTTCTATTTTGCGCTCATACTTATTCTCTGAATCCTAAGCTACACGATTACGTTTGCAATGAATAAAATCATCCCCAGCACGAGTCCTTCGCCAGCAAAGTAGAGTTGAATATCCTTCGGGTCGTAATTGTCGGAAGTATGTCCCTTTTGTAGTCGATTTCCGACAGCAGCCGGAGCGTTCCGCATTAAAACGAGATTAACGACGAGATACGGTGTCGGTCGAAGAAGTCCATGAAATTCCTTTCACATTGTAGGCGGTTGTTACTTGACTGTAGCCGTCCACTGCGACGAACGATTTTTTTGAAGTTGCGATGTGAAACTCTCGTACTGCAGGATACTGTAACAGGTTCCATTAATCAGCCTGCAAGTGAAATTATACTTGTCACAAGGGCAAAATAAATTCAGACGACATCCAAATACAGGGGAGGGGAGAGAGCCATTTAGACCAGACTTAACCCACATGAATTCGCTGATATTTTGGAATTCAAAAGAGTCCGCTGTACAAACTTTTTTATCCATGGCATTAACAATGAGTGAACCTATCCAGGTCTATGATGACTGTAAAAATATCCATAATTATAAAAAATAAACAGATATCAATACGAATCCCAAAGAAAATTCGATATTACTGGTAGTAAATTACTAGACAAAGAAGTGGAAAACGGAGCTATTTGTAAGATTGCCAGGCAACATAAGAGTCAAAGAGAAGATTAATCATGATTCTGTATTTCTCTATGCTAACTGAAATTAAGTTGTGATAAAATCTGATCCTATGTGCCCTAACAAAAGTTTCATATTCAATTTTCTCGCGCGCATCCTCTGAGGTTAATTTTAAAAACTTTATTAATAGGTAGGAGATGTAACTAATTTCTAAATAAACTTTGGGTTTTTCAAGAAAATGTGACATTTTCCCATGAATGTTTTACTTGAATTGTAATAGGCTAATGTTGCAAGTAAATATTTCATATACATATCTTGATACTTCTAAATGTCTATGAGGTTCAGAAAAAATTAATTCATTTTGTCGTTATAGAAATTCTATTTGCTTATTTTGTTATTAATTTTAAAATGATTGCAACTCCTTAACTAAAGTTGCATTGTGCATACGGATAGACACGTCTGCCTTGCCCAAGAGAAGTTTGGGCTAAGCATTCCTTTCTCCAGTCAATCTGCTTTGCAAGCGCGAGATGAAGCCTGTGCAAGCAGATATTTGAGGTTAAAGGAACAAATGCTGATACGGCAATGATGACGCCGTCACTTGGCAGGAGATTGCTCTCAGCCAGCTAAGAGTTACGTTACTTGCTGTAATAAATACGACTTTAGGATAAATTTTTTGTTTTTTAATACTCGACCCACATGAGAAGAATGTCTGAAAAAAAAAAACAGTACCAAAATTGAACAATATATTAGTTTCATGTTGGAAATCTGCATAATTGTAATTATGTTAAATTAAATATTCCTTATTCAAACTAATGAAAAAGGTTTCCATACAAATTCTATATGATATTATAGCCCTGTATAAGATTTCATATAGGATTATTCCATAGATAAGATTTTCACTTCTAGACTTCCTGACTTTAAAATCTCTTTTATTTTATTTTATTTATTTATTTATTTATTATTATTATTATTTTTTTTTCATTGACTACGAATATAAATCACCGGGACAGACAATATGTCAGTAGGTTTTGATATGTGTTTGAACTTTTAGCTTATTTGTCATTACTAAAGCGTTAAGTTAGAGTTCAAATCTTTACGCATATATATTTGGATATTTAATTAACCTATGGTTACGTTTTGCTTATTGATTTTATCGTGATTCATTTTTTATTATAATTTGTAACCCTTCCGACTTCTTACGGAGTGTATTATATTGACTCCACTTGCATCCATATTTATTTTATTTTTTTTTTATATTTATTTATTTATATATTTTTTTTTATATATATATATATATATTTGGTAAATTAATGGTTGGCTTGAATATGTGGAAAAGTGTTCTAGCAGCGTACCGTATAAGGCTACTTGCGGCATCAATTCTATAGATACAAGATATAAATGATAAAGGTATTTAAAACCGCGAGAACCGCTATAATCCAGTTCGGATCCAATATCACGAGTTGTAACTCGTAAGACATTGACACTTCCTATTTAATTATCCGTTATTCTACCAAACCGATTGACTCTGGGTGATAAAATATATTATTGGTTTTCTTAATGGAAAGGAATTCACACAACGTGTTAAGGAGATTATTATTGATTTACACCACCCGAGTCACAGATTATTATGTGTTGAATTCCATGTTTACTGATTTAGCACTCATAAATATTCCTAAGGCACTCAATTGCGGTGTTTGTTTTTAGTGCTATTAATTCTATAACGTGTCAAGGAACTATTAACACTAAGAAGTGTTATTCCCTCTGTCAGACTCGTAATTCTGTTAATAATTCTACGTATATTCTTTCAAGGATTGATTTGGCACAGGATAGGCCCCTAAACTGACAGGTGTGTTAGTGTATCCCTTGTTTTCATGACACGTGTTACAATTAGTTATGTGCTTTTTATATCTGTAAGCATTGTAGGCCAGTAAAACAGTGATTTGGCTTTCTGTGACATAGTAGGGAACCCTGGATGACGGAATGCAACCAGTTTAGGACGATTGGTATGAAAGAGATTATTACTACTACCTGGTCGTTAGTCACCTGCTGTGTTCTTCGGGTTTTCCTCGTCACGGACCTACATATAATACTACATTTGATTACATAATTCTGATACACATACTTTAAATATACTTTTGCTTTAGGGTTTCTGCTCGAAGTGTTTATTGTTTTTGCTTAGCCGCTGACCCTGTTTCCGTTCGAAGTGTTTATTATTTTGCTTATTGCTGCTGACTCTGTTTCCGTTCGAAGTGTTTATTGTTTTGCTTATTGCTGCTGACTCTTGCTTTGTTCAGTTTGTAACAGTTCTGCGCTCCGACCCAGATATTCAATGCTCGCGATCTCTTGGGTTAAGGAATTTTCTTGTTTAGATACGGTTTTAACAATAGGCACGGATGTTTCTATATTTTTTAGTCTAATTAATGGTTCTTTGCAGTATGGTGCGGGATTGCGGGATAATGCGTCAGCTATGATATTTGCTTTCCCAGGTAGATATCTTCTCGGTAAATGACTCATGGTCAGTAAGGATTTTATCAGGATAGCCATAGATTATGAACTTAAAATATACTAGTGAGTTAAAGATACCTAGCCCTTCCTTGCCTATTACTGTATATTTACTTTCAGAGGGCTTTAGTTTACATGAACAAAAAGCTATAGGAAAGAACTGTTTATCATATTGCTGAAGTAGTATCCCTCTTACCCCTTGGTCTGAGGCGTCTGTTGCAATAAAAAAAAAATTCCTTATTTAAATCAGGGATTTTTTAAGTTAGGTAAGCTGCATTATTCCGCTTTTAAGATATCGAACGCCTGTTGATGCTTTTTAGACCATAATCAATCTACGCTCTTCTTCGTAAGATCTGTTAAAGGAGCTGTCATGATTGAAGAGTTACATATTTGCATACGATTGTAATACCCACTACAGCGCAAAAGTGCTGTATCCCCTTTTACGTTAATAAGTACCGGAAAGTTATGAATAGCCGACACCTTACCATGGACTACTTTAAGACCTTGACTAGACACATAAAACCTAGATAAACATGTTCGGTTTTTTAAAACTCACATTTAGATATTTTACTCTGAGATTATTTGTCTTTGTCTCTGTAGCACTAGCTCTAGTTTATGTGAATGTACTTCTAAGGTATTAGAAAAGATTACAAGATTCATCCATATAGGCATGTAGGTCTCCCCTAAACGTTCTCCCAAACACTATATTGTAAGGTTGGGGCGCAACGTAAGCCGGAGGAATACGTAAAAATTGATATTGTCCCCTGAGTGTGCTGAAAACGGTGTATGAGGTACAATCACTTAGGTAATGGTATCTGGTAAAAGCCTTTAAGTAAGACCAAGCTGGTGAAAAATTTATTCTAACCTAACAGAGATAAGATGTCGTCGGTACATGGCACTGGAAACTATCGGGAGTCGTTTCCTTGTTTAAGCGACAGAAATCTACGCAGATACGCCAAGTCCGATCTTTTATGGCATGACGTTTGAGGGAAAAATTATATGGGCTTATTTGATTTCCTAATGACTCCTATTACTAACATTTTTCAACTTCGTCATTTATCTCTATTTTGAAATTTCATTGGGGTTCTACACGAAGGTACGTATATAGCTTTATGTTTGTCCTTAGACCGTATTTTGTTTTCAATGACATCCGTTTTTCTCCCAGAGATCACTCGCTAGTGGAGAAACTTCCTGGTATTCAGGTAAAAGATAAAAAAAAATTTCTGCTGAATCACCTCTGCTTGAATGACTTTACGGATATTACTTTAGATAGATTATCAGAGAGATTCATCCACGACTGGTTGGGCGTGATTAAAAATTAGCAACAATAAAAAATGCGATATTTATATGTATAGGTTTTGTGGATTACTAGATTACTGCTGCGAGTCAACCGTGTCTAGGGTTTTGTTCGCGGAAATCGTTATTTTTCAGTGTCGGGAAGGATTAAAATTTCATTTCCCAGCAAAGTCCTTTTACACGCCCTAAGACATTCGAGGGTGCATGCTTCTCGAGATTTTGCGTGCAAACTACGACTGCGGTTGTGGGAGAATTCTGTTGGGTCATTTGAACAATGTTACGATTTATGAGACAAATGTATAGTTCCTTTATATAAGTTATTATTTGATTAATTGTCTTTTTTTTTTTTTTTTTTTTTTTTTGTTCAAACTGATTTTAATATGTTTGAAGGTTTATAGGATTTTCCTTTGATAAACACGCCTGATTTTGCAGGATGTAAGATAATATTTTGTATACCCCTAGATGGATCTTACAATTACACTGGATACAGATCAATGTTTTTTTTATAACTATAGAGGTATCTGTAAGCGCTCCCGCTTTTATTCCGGACTTCTCATTAGGGAAGTTCGAACAACAGACGGTGAGTCCGTAAATACAGGATATTACGTGTACTAAAATAATAAAACAAGATATTCTAATTTTACGGCGCGTACAGTCGGGCTTTATCCACCACTACTTATAATAACTTACGTATTAAAAAAAAACGAAAACCTGCTCTGATTACTTGCTACGGTCATGTGATGCATAGGGAAATTCCTTTTTAATTTTTTCAACATCTCTCTCCCTTTCCGCTGAAGTCGCTTAAATGGAATGTGCTTTGCTTTGAAAACTCGGCAGATTTAACTAACCTTGACCGCTTGACTAGGTGACACAGTAACCGAGTTTGCTTGTTTGATTCTGAAAGGGCTACTGTTTCTATTTCTTTTTTTGTAATAATTAGGATCCTTCTCTTTATTACCATCGGCAACGTATTGTGTGTTTTTAGCATTATGTTGCTGGTTACGTATAAAGCAATGAATGACGAACTAGTAGGAACTGAGCGATTACTATTAAGACAAGTTATCTCTACTGCATTCAATATTAACTGTTTGTACTTCATTCTTTGCTAAAATTTGAAATAGTGAGGGATCCTGGTCAGTGCATTTAGCCTGATGAAAGTTTTTTTATAGGCATGTTATTCCTTGCAATCCAGCCGTATTTTTAAAGTTAAGTTGAGTCATTGAGGTTCGATTTTTTATATAATTAAAAAAACTCAAGGCTAAAACTGCGATCGGGACTTGCAAAGGAACATTTATTGTCATGACCCGAAATAGTGTTACCTCTAATTTATCTAGATTTGTACGGGTGTTCCACTTGTTTTTGTGTGTTTTCTAATCACTACGGTGCCTAACGACCCTATCCATGCATCTGTATAAATACAGACGTCCACTGCGTAAACGCATATTCACTGTTTAATATGATTTGTTACATAAGGGATTAATAATCACCCAAAATGATAAAATTAACACAATATATGATTATGATATTTCAGTAGAACTTCTGGAAACAGACACTCAAGATAAAAAAAACTCGCAGTAGCGAAATCTCAATGATGTAGATAATTTCTGTAAAAAAGTAAGATTAAGAATGTCTCGTAACTTCAGCCACAGGAATAAGGAAATTCGACCTGTAAAGGAAACACTCAAAGTTACTCCAAATGAATAAAAAATTGTACTTAGCTTGCTTTTGTGGGAAGTCACGGTGTTCCGATAACGACACACGGCCTTGGTCCTCCTTCTCTATTTAGCGGATGACCTGGTTTGGCTTCAGTTTCCCCCATGCGCATTGTTTCAATGATTCGAGCCCTTGAAAGATCCGATGCTGCAGACGCGTTCGGTTTGTTTCTTGAAGTGCCGGAAACGCTCACTAATGATGTTTTCTTGAATGATTCTAATGAGAGACGAAGCTTGCTTTGCCGTAGGAAAAGGACACGTCAGTTTTGTTTCTTGAAGTTATTCACTAAACGATGATACTAAGTTGCTTGAAGAATCTCTTGCTTTTCGTCGTCGTTGACTTCATGATTTATTATTCTGGTTTATCTTCGGAGAAGTTGTAGAGTCCTTCTGGTACGCTTGCCACCACTTTTAGGGCGTACAGCCGCTTGCCACCACTTTTAGGGCTTGTGCCTTGTATGATAAGGCGCCCTATGAGGTAATGTTAGACTAGCGATAATCTTACGCTAAGTCGGTTGGTATTGCACTTCCATCTTCAATGGAGTGTCTGGGGGTTTGTAGATCACTTACGAAGTCGGGATTATCTTCTTGTTTATGTCGACGATGTGTTAAACTCATGATGATTCGGTGAGGAGGTTCTTGTAGAAAACACGAAGTATAAAAATATATATATTCTTCTGAAGTTTTACATGGTGAAGATCAGATATGATTGCACAAGTCTTCTATGACGATAGCTTGATCGCTTCTGCCAATGATGATGGCTAATTCTACTCTCTCTACATGATAAAGCTTAGGTAAAGAGATACAGGTCTTCTAATAACGATAGCTAACTCTATTCTGCCTTTACTACCATCTCGGTTACCAGTCATAAAGGAACAGACAGTAGTTCGAACATATGAACATACATACAATGACATAGTTACATACGAACACACAATCAAAATGAGACACGCTACAGATCACGTAGGCCGTTTGAATTATAGGTCGCGGTACTTGTCTCAAGCAGGGAGCTTGGACTAATGTTTATAAACAATTGAATGACTACAGGTGACGGCATGTTATCTTTGCCTACTTTTATTGTATACGTCATCTTTAGCATCTCTAGTCTGATCACATTCCTGCAAGCAATCTGGTTGACCTCTTTAGTTTTAGTCTTTTATATATATGGACTAACATTCCATATTTTTATTATGTAAACACTTACACATGTAGTATACATTGTCCTTGGCAAATAATTTAATAATCATGAAAGACTGCTGAGAAAATAACCATAATATAGATGCCATATCTACTAAACTATGGCTTAACTGTAGAAGAAGATATGCCAGCAAAATTAAATATTTTTATTTCTGCATACAGTACATATTGTATATAGTAAATTGTGCATAAATAATTTGACAGTCTTGACGGACTTCCGAGAAAACGTTATAAAGAGTACAGGGTTTCCCATAAGATTGTATGGGTTTGCACTATTGTTTACATAAGAACGATTGCCTAGCAATGGCGCCAGGCAGTGCACGTCGCAGACTGCTTTGGCTGCTATGCGCTGTTCAATCTCTCCTCTCTATATCTATAGGAAGAACAGACAGAAAATGAACAGCAATTAGGGACCAGTGAACACAGAAGTAGGTAGCTCCAGTATCTGCTCCAATAGCCGTTATGTATATGTCACAACTGAAAGAAGGTAAGACTTCTCCACATAATATTCAGATAATGAAGTTTCTTCAAAGGTTCATTCAATGCCAAATAGCCATCACTGCATTCGGCAGGGCTGAAGCCTGTCCTAGATGCCAGTGTGTTAAATCTGCTCAAGATTTAGGCAGAATATACTATAAAAACACCTAACAGTGCAGAATGCCCATCTCAAGTACAATCACAAGGACTTACTATACAATGGAAGGCATGAACAGCTCAGATTACTCAGTCAGATCAGCACTGTCTAAAGTTGTATGTTACAATAACTTAGTTTACCTTATAATCAGTTCCATTTTTTTCTTATAGTGACGTTTTCAATACGTCATGCCAATGGTCGTTATGCAGTGTTGCTAACCGTGGGGTAATTATCTATGCATAGGGTAATTCAGCATCAAATCAGCTAGATCTGTAAGGTAATAGGGTAATGTCACGAAATCTGAGCAAAATGTAGGGTAATTTCAAGATGTTCGTCATCTATTTGATTTTATTTTGTATTTTATTTATTTATCTTTTGTGTGCAAAAGATATTGACAAAAAACATTTGTATTCCTATTTTCTGTCAAAAATTTTATCAAGATTCAATGTTTGCATGATGTTTCCAAAATTGATCCTTCAAGTATGGATCAACTTTTTCTTGTATCTGAAATTCATCTTGGAAAATTACCCTGATATAATCATACAAGAAGACCGTAAGTCTTGTGATGCCACAGAATTCAGAATGAGGTGTTTGTCATTTTATAAAGACAGCCTTTGGGAAGATTAGATAGAGAATGCTACCTTTAAATGATCGATGTTTCCATGAGTTAGAATTTATTGAATCCACAGTTGCACTTGATTTGAGTAGTAGAAACCGACTCTCTTGTCTTTGTCTCCTCAAAGATATAAGCATTTGTTACATGATGACAGTGATATTGATGAGGAATGGTGAAAGTTGCCTCTATACTTAGATGAGATGGAAATTAAAGACCTCAAGACGAAACCTACCAATGAATTTCGGGTTTTCCCAGCCAATGTTAACAATTTTGATGATGTTGCTGTATTTAAAAATTTTCTGTTTTAGCAAAATTGCATTTCACTCTTCCCCACTTCTGCACTGTAGATGTTTACCTTTCCTGTCTATCACCTTATCTTATATCATTACAGGCACTGTAACTGTAACATGTTTTAGCATTGAATGCAGATCCAGAAAGCAGAGCAGGGGTGGGAAGGTCAGGAAAACAAAAAATTGGAGCGAGTGGGTTTGGGTGACCAATAATAGAGCTGTTAGGGATGGAATATAAAAAAATAAAAGCATGAACAGTGTCTGAATAACAAAACTGGGATAAGGTGGATTTGGATAATAAAAAGTTCCTTAAATAGAAGTTCTGTTTTGGCTGTGTGCCGATGGACGTCTGAGGACGCCTGTGTGTATTGGACATCTTTGTCTTAGCTTGAACTGAAAGCCGCTGTGCCCACAAAAATCCTATGAATTTTTACCTTTAATGAAAACTGGTGTTCTGGTTATGAATGTATTTGTTAGAATTAATATTAAATATTAGTGGTGCAAAAAATGGCTAGGGTAGCATGCTTTTCTCACAGGACTGCTGTGTAAATATTAATGATAATATTCCTGTTATTGCTCTTGTATTTACTGTACTGTATTTGTATACAGTGTTGATGTGTCAATTGTCCTAATTTATTAAACGTTCGGAGGCTACCATACATTTTATGACAATAAACTCAGACTAGCCTGTAAACATAACAATTCAAATCATAGACTATGAGGTACAAAGGTACCTCATAGGCCTCGGCTAATATTCTAGGCCTATTCTTAGTTAAACTGGTACTTGACGTCAGGGATGGACGAATCTTCATTTTTGTAGTTAGGGTTGAGGGAAAGGTTGGTTCCCACGGTTTTTTTTTTTAAATATTTCTCCTTAACAGTTGATGGATATATCGTGAAAACAACTTATTACTAGTTGTATTCCTTCCATAATAATTAGAACCAATACTGGTTCTTACACGGGACCCCTATATTGCTTTCCCATACTGGTTCCCTGTGATACAAACAGTTAATTTAGGACGGCAATCTTGTGCCAAAGAGCATGCAGTCCTTAGCCTATGCTAGGCTGTTCTCATGCCTAATTTAACTGTTGCACATCACAGATAGCCTGACTTTATATGCATAACATAGGTGGAAATTATCTCTAGAATTGACATTTTCATAAACATATGGAAGACTAATTCACATATTAGTTTACAGTTTGTGGTACAATTGCAACCACATGCAAACTCAACATGGTGTAACTTACGTAACAGTACCATTACAATTCTTGGTAATTATTAGTTACATCAAAGTAAAATTCAAAGGAACACTATTAAGTGTTATGGCAATATGTGAATTATAAACTGAGACAAATGCATACATTTTACAAGGGAGAAATACATCATTTCAAATGAATATAAGGGGAGCTACCTTCCTTTTCCCCTCTAACGTTGCTGTGCTCGTCTTGAACAGAGCAATTTGAGCTTATGCAACTGTGCACTTGGTTACAGTTACACATTCACGTACATACACTTGATCATAGACAATCTCAACTTTGAGTGGCTAACTTAACATCTTGATAAGATGAAAACCGATTCGGTTTTCCAGTCCACCAATTTTCATGGGTAGTACGTACTGTCAAATTTTAAATGAATGACTTCCACCATTACACTGTAACGTAGTAAATGACTGTTTAAAATTGCCACTTCAAAGTATACAATCATACATGGAATTGGTTGATTACTTTATAAGCATCATTAAAGTCTTATTTCATACACATACTAATAGAATGCATTAAAGTGGCCTTTATCACTTATAACTTGACAGCCAAACCTCTCTTCATTGATGGTAGGTACAGTTAGTGTCACTCACAAAAAAACCTTATTGGTGCAATATTTCACCTATTTGATTACAATATTTCATATGTCCAAAATCACTTTCACCACTTAAGTCTATGAAGGGATATTTATTAAATCGCTATCCTTTGCAGCAACAAGGATGGCAGTGGCTGAACGCCGCCTTCAGCTCTGCATTGATAACACTGACCTGCGTTTCAAAACTTTTTCACAAAGGTCAAGGGTTTTCCAACTGATTCAGGACCCTTTTCGCATAATGAGTTCAAAAATACAGTTCATTTCTCTAGGTCAGGTCTGGTTTCTTAGATATAGTCTTTTTCTATTCCAGCATATTTTCCAAAATATTGCAATTATCTAAGCATTTATGGGCTTTGTTTTTGCAAAACCAAGTCGTGGGTAATCTTTAATAATTATTTTTATTTCTCTTTTCATGGAGAAACTTAAGGCAGGTATATTTGATGGTCCTCAAATCAGGGAACTCATCAAGGACGCCAATTTTGATGATGCACTGAACCCTGCTGAACTCTCTGCCTGTTGGTCCCTAAGTCAGTCATTGCAAACTTCCCAGTATCAGAAGGTGTTTGATGAGTTAATGGAGAATTTCTGCCAACTTGGTGCACGCATGTCAATGAAAATGCACTTCCTCCGGTCTCATCTGGACTATTTTCCAGAGAATTGTGGAGGCTTCAGTGAAGAACAGGGTGAGCGCTTTCACTAAGATATCAGTGTTATGGAGGAACGCTATCAAGGCCAATGGAATTTCAAGCTTTCTGGCCGACTACTGCTGGTGCCTGAAGAGGGATGTGGAGTCTGCTCAGCACAAACGGAAGTCCCAGAAGAGACCATTCATCCATGAGTAGCTTCCTTAGTTCATTAAATTCTTCTTGCTATCTATTCACAATTTTTGTAACCCTTCTGTGAATAAATCAGTCTAATATTTTCAATATTATGTTGACTTAAACCCTTAGTAAATATATCAGCAGTCATATAATTTATTAGGCGATATTGCAACAGAATTACATTTCTGTCACATTGATCTCGTACACAATGAAATTTAATGTCAATATGTTTTGATCTACCATGAAACTGAGGATTCCTTGACATAGCAATGGTAGATTGATTGTCGTCTAAAATCAACATTGGGTCTTTTACATTCAAATTTCAAATCTCCTATTATTTTCCACAACCAAACCGTTTCTTGTGTTGCAAAAGCTTAGGCTATAAATTCTGCTTCAGAAGTTGCTAAAGACACACAACTCTGTTTTCTTACTACTCCAACTCACAACGCCACCACTAAGGTGAAAAGAACAACCGGAAGTTGACTTGCGATCATCCGTGTCACTTGCTGAATGGTAGGTTTAGCACAATACCTAGCAACACTATTCACTAATACAATAAACTCCCAACAGCTGACTGATACATGTTCTGATCACATTCTATGCATTGATCAGATGCTTTACATAACTTCAGACTTGTATCAGTTGGTGTTTCTATAGGTTCTGAAGTCTCCATACCAAATTTTTTAAAGACATTTTCAGTATAAGTTGGTTGACCAATCCACACTTGACCTTTGGAAGTATTTTGCACCACTTTTACCCCTGAAAAATAATTAAGCTCTACAAGGATTTTCAGTTTATATTGTAAAGCCAGGGACTCTTTAATTTCCTTTATTAGTTTTTATGATTTACATGCTAATATTAAATCATCAGCATAACCAGCTATGATACAGGGATCTCCTTCTGACTTTACATGAATGCAAGGATCTCCTGAAGTTTGCACAAAACCTAGCCTTTTCGGACTGTCATCGAGAGAACAATTCCAACATCTTGGAGACTGTTTCAATCCATAAATGCTTTTCTTTAGCATACATACCAAACTTTCCTTACCTTGCTCTGCAAGCCCATTTGGTTGTTTCACATAAACTTCCTC
>NC_087217.1:42730985-42803485 GCF_015104395.2 Macrobrachium nipponense | reverse complement strand
ATTCTTAAGAATTGCAGGACTAAAAATTAAATTAAGGAAATGTCTCTGGGACCAATTCTAATGTTCTGAGATGGCTTTCCAAGTCTTTACTAAATATGATAACATCGTCCAAGTATACTGTAACATTTTCTATATACTCCTAAAATTTGTAATATTAATCTAACAAAAGTTAAAGGAGCTGATGTAAGTCCAAATGGCATTACTTCAAACTGTAAATGTTCTTTATGTGTGCTGAAGGCTGTGAACTGTTTGGATTCTTCATCTAGAGATACTTGCCAATATCCACTAAGCAAATCTAAGGATGAAAATATTTTGGTCCTTCCTAATTGAGCTAACATATCTTGAATTACCGGCATCGGCTTTCTATCTGGAAATGTGTAGGAGTTTAACTTTCTATAGTCTGCTACAAGTCTGCAACTACCATCTTTCTTCGGAACAAGTAACAATGGAGAATTATGAGTATATGGCGATTTAGAAGGAATTACTACACCATCCCTTTTCATTTACTCTATCAAATTATCAACTATGTGTCTCTGGCTTATTGGTAGTCTGTAATTAAAAATAAAAAATGGCTTGGCTCCATCATCTAACAAAACCTTATGTTGTAGAACATTTGTTCTTCCTAGTTTATCTCCTACAACTATTACATTTCTGTATTTCTCTAGCACCTGAATTAACTAGTCTCTACTTTCTGGAAAATCTGTTTTATTCAGTTCTTGATTTATTTGAGAGTTTTGGCCATTTATAGAGAAAAATGCCTTTTCTTCTACTGTTAGTAAAGGATTGTTAATAGGTATTCCTATGCAAAAGACAGTGCCTGCATATAGTGTTAGTTTGTTATCTGAATAGTTTTGGACATAAGCTTCACAATTATCACCATTCATGTGGACTAGTGAATTATCCATTCTAACAAAATCTGGTACAATACGTCGTTCAACAATAGAAAATCTTTAGCCCTTAAGTTCTCTTTTGCTCATAAATATATTTTTGTTAAGCATTTTGGATTTAAAGTTGCTGCTCTATTAAGTATAAATTGTACTTTATTATCATCAGCTGTGCTAACACAACATATCTCTTCATCTTCTATGTCTGAAAAATAACAAAGTTCGGGATTTTCAGTGGTTTCTTCTGTTACTTCTATTATACTATTTATATCTGATTTATTTATTTTATCTAATAGTAATACTTCATTTAGTATTTTCCCTTCATTCTCGTAACTTATTACTACGTTACTACAGTTATTAGTATATGTATCTGTATAGGTAGGTATCTGTATAGGAATCTTGAATTTTGTTATATTCAGAGTTACGTTGATCACCATTACTTATATCTGAGTAATTAATTATATTTAAGTATATATCATCTATATGTGCACATGTTATTGATTCTGTATTTTGTAATGGTAGGAATTCCTCTTTTCTATGTTTCTATTTTATCTTGCCTTTCTCGTGTGTCTCTCTCGCTTGTCGAAACTGTCTCAGACAAATTGATCAGATTTGGGTGAGTCTTCTTCGTCAAGCGTAAAATATACGCTCTTCTGATTATGCTGTTTCAGGCTAATCTTTCCTTCACTGCTGTCTAGTATTATTCCACATCTCCTCATTAAATTAAATTAGAATAATATTACAAATTTGTGTGACAAAATGTCTATTTCTAAGTTCACATTCCCTAGACTTCTAATTTGTTTACCCGCCTATTCCTTTTATAACTTTATTTTGACCCTGAATTACAGTTTCAGCAATGCCTAAATATCTGGTTAAAGCTTATCTATTTTATTCATTGTACTGCCTGAATCTATAAGTACAGTACATGTCTTTCTATTTATTGGAATCTTTACAATAGGCAAATCCTTTCTTTTTATTTCTTCTTCTTCTTACATGGAGAATACTACTTCCTTGTTATTTATGTAGGAAAATGCGGATGAACCTTCATTTTCCATACTAGCCATTTCTTCTTTTTCTCTTTCATCATCTTGAAGGGAATTACTTTCTTTCTTCTATGAAGGGGTTAATTGTCACTGGCTTGAAGACTTGTTTGGATTAGGGTGACTGTTATTTATTTCTGCAATTTCCTTATTGGTTCCCTTATTATTGAACTAACAGCTTTTAGTTAAATGCCCAACCTTCTTGCAAATGGTGCAGATTCTAAGCTTTCTGCATTCGTTAGTGGAATGATTGGTATACCCACTGTTTTTACATGCTGCCTTTGGTCTCGCTCCTCGAACTGAATAGTTCGATTAATTTGAGTTATTTGTTTTTGAAGATTGAACAGGCTTATATGTTATGGTTGGACCATTTCTTAAATGATTCTGTC
Organism: Macrobrachium nipponense; assembly: GCF_015104395.2. Lineage (NCBI taxonomy): Eukaryota > Metazoa > Arthropoda > Malacostraca > Decapoda > Palaemonidae > Macrobrachium > Macrobrachium nipponense. The sequence goes on along the minus strand of NC_087217.1, from coordinate 42,801,172 downwards.
TTCCTTTCTGGTTCGGATTCCATTTTCTTTTAGTATTTTGGATATATCTCCCTGGAAAAGGAATGGATTTATTCCCTACTTATCTGGCATTGTTATTCATTCAATATGAGGGATTGTTATTTCTGCCTTTCCGTTCACTTTGTTTCTTTAGTACCCCTACAAATTCCTTGGAAAACTCTATCTCTGTCTTCTGTATTTCTTGCCACATTGTTTTTAATGTTTGAAGGCTACTACTCTTGGGATCAATTTCAATTTTCCGAAAAGCCTCCTTTTCATTTTCTTCAAGTGCATTATATATCGTTCCAAATGACAAGTAGTTTAACATGTATCTTTAACTAAGTCCATTTCATCATCAGCGAACTGCGTCTTATCTCTGATGGTGATGTTTGTTGACTGTAAGTCTTTTGTTATTGAAAAAGATAGACTGGATAGACTTGCAAGTGAAGAACAAGAAAGAAAGGATAAGAGGGAAAAACAAGAAAGACTGGATAGGATTGAACAGGAAGAAAAGCAAAAGGCCCATGAACTTCAGTTGGACCAAGCTGGTGCTGGCAGTCGCACTCAGGCCCCCAGCAACCCCTCACTTGCCCAGGCTCATAATTTCATGCACAAATGGTTTAATGCTGACCCCTGAGGTGTGGCTAGATCGGGTGGAAAGGTTACTTAGTGCTTACCCCCGCTGAAGTCTCTACTCATGGGGAACATCTTAGAGAAAAGGGCCTAGTTGCCTTCAATGCCTTCCCTGAGAGGATGAAGGAAAGCTGAAGGAAGTGCAGAAGATGAATGTTAAAGCGTATGAAATAACCCCTGAACATTGGAGACAACACTGGTGAGGCCAAATAAAGGAAGCGGGCCAGACCTGGTCCAAATGGGCGTACCAATTGGACAAGGCCCTCAATAAATGGTTATATTCCTTAGGTGCCTCCTCTGCAGCAGATATCTCAGAGAGATTCAAGATAGAAAACTGTATGCACTACACCCCTCCTGTGCTCACCACACACATCTGTGAGAAAGCTCTCACGACCCTAGCTGAGCGCTGCCTCCTTGCAGACACATGGGACACACATCACGCCCATGCAAGCTCATTTAGGACAGAAGATCTAACTCTAGTCTCCCTCTGGACTAGAATGGGCATTCACAGAAGCCCATTGCATGCAAGTTCTGCAAGAAACCCGGCCATCCCACAAAGCAGTGCCAAAATAGGACCCAGGCTCCGTCCCAAGGCGCCTCTCAAACCCCCTCCTGGGAATCCACCCCAGTGAGTTTCCCCGACTCCTTGGGCACCAAATAACAAACCAAACTGCCCCTCGGAAGCAATACCCAGAAGAGATTTGAGCAATAAACTGCATAGTCAGTGGCCAGAAAGGGTCACACATCTGCAAGGTATCGACTTTGTTCCCTATATTCAGAGACCCGTGCCATTTCCCTGGCAACTCCGAATCATTCTTCCTTAGGCCTTCCAGCCGAGGGTTCCATATACGTGGCGCCTCCTCGAGGTAAATATCCCGCCTGCCAGGTCAATACCTTTGATGACACTGGTGTGCAGATCTCCCTCATACAAGAGGATAAGGTCCCCCATGGGGTCACCGTTAACCAGCGAAACCTCAATAATCATACCAAAATGATATGCCCACTGTCCAGTTGAGGGTCACAAGACCTCACCGATCCAAAATATGTACACTTGCAGTAGCAAGCTACTTTCCCGGAGGTTATTACGTCTTCCTGGGACAGTACTTCCAGTCCCCCTCCAATTTACGTCATTCCAGGGGTCCTAATCCCTCCAATCATTCATCAGGCATAAATATGCATCAACCCTCAGTGTCAGTGCCACTTGCATGCCCTGAGCAGTGCCAAGATCGATTCATCCTGAATGTTGAGCCCATTCCATATCCCAAGCGCACCTAGACTCTCCCTTCAGGAGATCCTAGTCTGAGTTCCCTCTCTTCTCCCGGCGTGACCCCGCTATCAGCTTCGGTAAGAGAGACGGATTCCCTTGACCACAGCAGAAGCTCATCACACGGCACAGCCTCGCAACCCACACCTGAGCTAGTCATTAGAACCTGTAATGCCCCTGCTCCCAGTGCCACAGCAGCCAGAACAGGTGGCACTCCATCTTCCTCAGACTCGGCTCCCCCAATTCCACTCAGATCATTTACCCTGCCACCTAAAAGAGGCTAAATGAAGAAGGATAGATGGCGTAAGGCCTCAAGGTTGCGTAAGAGAGCCCTTGAGTTTTCTTTGTGTTAGTGCCAATCTGGCCCAGTGGTCCAGTTTATCTACTGAAGGACTTCTGGCACCTCTAAACCAAAGTAGGATGCCAGGTCTCTTCTCTAATTCATACTTCTAACTTCTTCTCGTAATGTTTGATCTTTTCAAACTTTGATAATTTTAATAATTTTCCTTAATGCCTCCCTTGAAAACATTATTCACTATAACTCGTAATTTAATCTCTTATTGTAGTAAATAATGGTTCCTCCTCTCTATTTTGATTCCCACTCTGCTATCCCACTCTGCTAATGCAGAGTTCCAAAATTGCCAGCTCTAATGGCGCTGTAAGTCCCGTGACTTCCTTACTTTGGGCAGAAGTGCCACAGTTGCATGACCAACCTGGCACTACCCATGACAATTCTAGGTCTTTCAAGAGGTTGAGAAATAAGACCTTGGCATATTAATCCTAAATTCTTCTTTTATAATCATAACTATCAAGTATCTGTCAATTTCCAGCAAATATCCAAGCCAACGTATAGTGTCGTTAAAAGTGGCTCTTATTAAATTTCTACCCTACTCTCTCATGTACCACATATACTTCGTTGTAATGCCTCATCAAGGCAACCTAACTGCATGCCTTTGACCACGTAATGTTACTCTTAAGTTAAGTGGATGCTTATTTTAACAATTACTTTAAGGAAAATCATTTAGAGTTATTGCATTATAATATTTCTGATATCTTTATCGTGTTTGTAACAGTTACAGTTTAAAAAAATAACAGAAGCTTATAATTTATTACATCTTAATTATTACGATAATTTGTTCATACTTCCTTTAACAAGTTCCTGTTTGAAAATATTCATAATTTATACGTTGTCATTCCTTTACCCTTAGCCACATTTGATTTACTGTGTCTAATGTAAATATTGAATTCATCATTAAGATCTTTGTAAATATCCTTACAGCCCAGGAAAGATATTAAAGGAGACATAAATAGCATAAAGCTTTGTCAGCCGAATCACTTGGATTGGTAGACATTCGCACCCGAATGAAGGTGCGACATGTCAACTTAGGGGGGAGTTGCTAGAACGTTCCAAGCAACCCCCCACCCAAAACTTTAAAGCATAGCTAAAATCAAGTAATAAACATGCTCTTACTTTTTATCGACTGACAAGGAAGAGCATGTAACCTCTTGGCCACTCCCTAACTCCTTTAATTGGACTCGCTCTCTCACTTTCTCTTTGACCATGTGACTGCTGTGAATGTCTGTTCTAGAAAACAAGCTTTTGGAGATGAGCCTTGGCCTTGGCAAAGGAGCCGGCATTGGGGATTAAGAAAGGGAAAGTGCAGGATGAACACATCACGTGACCTTTCTGAGCAAGGAATCAAACACAAGTGCATCGAGAAGTGCACATCTACAGAAAATAGGAAACAATTAGAAGCAGAAGACATAAAATGACCAACACGAGAAACAAGAGAAGAAGAAACACCCTGGAAGTTGGCCGAGACCCATTTCCTCTTTGCATTTCCTTCCTCCCTAGTGCACAGCTTTCCACGATAAATATGGTTCTTACTCTCTCAAAAAAATGTTTTGGGTCAATTTATTATTTCACTAATTATTTTTCATCGAAAACCGTATAATTGAAGTTATGTTTTTTGTTTATTAGTTTATGGAGTTAGTCGCATGATGGAGAAATTGAAATCGAACTGTAAAACTCATTAATTGGCCAGGCTATAAAAACCGGAGCAGGTGCTTGATCTCTCTCTCTTCACTAAAGACCATAAATCTAGCAAGACGTGTTTGTAAGTTAGGTCTGAGGACCACCAAACTGAATATCAGTCTCCGCCATGCGACCATAACTGTGAGTATTCATTGAATGTATCTTTTTCTTAGTTAAGGCCTTTGTTTAAAACAAAATTCATATATCAGTGATCTCTGTTCCAAGGAGATTTTTTTTATGCTATTGCTCACGATGACCCAGATTTTGTGTGATTAATTTAGTTTCACGTGTCACCAAGCAGTCACGTTTTTTATATTATTGAGTGTGGCCTGAGAAGCCTAATCATTCTAAAAATGTAAATAATTGTGTAGCAATGAGAAAAGGTTTATTTTTCTAATAAAATTTGTAAAATTGTCAACATAGTTCTTTCGTCCTTGTGTACGGGCTGGGGACTTTCTGTTTTGGTAAATCTATTGGCCCCTAACATCGGGCCCGAACCCATCCCTAATTAGTCGCCGAAGAAACTTCGTGACAATTCTGTTGTTGGACCAAAGTCTATTTGCAGTGAGCCCATTAATTAAGTTCTCCTCCAACCCTATTCTACGCCGAAGGTAAAGTGTTCAAGGTAAAGTGTTCTGTGATACATATGTGCAGTGCAGTGTTAACATTTAACTTTAAATAATAAGTGCTTTTCTTGTTGGACGATGTATATCCGAGGCAACCTTTTAACGCCTTCATTCGCTGCCCTGTCCTATGCTTGATACCTTGTACCTTTTCTGGCCTTAATTCGTAAACCTCTCCATTACAGAGGGAACCTTAGCTGTGGAGCTCGCCCTTGATTTTTGCCCCTGTGTGTGTGATTTTCTTCAGAATATTATGATGCTTTGTAATTGCCGTAAGATTTGTCTTTATATAAGAGATATTTTGAGAGCCCTGAAAGTATGTGACCCTGCCTTCATTGACAGAGAACTTAAACACATTGAAGATGTTTTCAAAAAACTTTGTTACCCTTCCTATTTTATTAATAATGCCTTTAAAAAAGCCAGAAGAATATTCTACATAGATTCATCTAAAGTAAATGACAAAAAGAAGTTTACGAATTGTTTTGCACAACCTTTTAATCCTCACTAAACAGAATAAGGTTAACAAAAATCACAATGATAAAATAAATATAGTCTTTAATTATAATAACACTATAAAGAGACTTCTTATACATAACAATAGCACAACGAATCACAAACAAGTTGGTGTTTACGAAATTCCCTGTTCAGAATGTGACTAAATATTTCGGGGAAAGTTGTAGAGGGCTGCCCACTAGAATCGGAGAACACAAAAGAGCTTACCAGTTACATGCGGAAAACAATGTATTAGTCAGTCACAGTCTTCAGCTCGATCACCGCATAAATTGGGAAGATTCTTAAGTAATTTTCAGAAGTAAAGAAGTTGGTATAAGAAGGCTAGTGGAGGGTGCGGCGATAGACAGTGGTTTTTCCATGGAAGGCAATAAATCTTTCACACAGGAAGATGAATTCACCAATAACCTTATTTCCAAGAAATATATTAAAGGCTTTAAGAATAAAGAACATTATGAGAGTGTTGTCTCTTTAGCCACATCTGATGCTGCGGTTGCCTCTCTTTCTCCCGTTCAGGTAACTCGGCTACCTCCAGTAACCGATGCTGCCGGCGCCTATGCTGTTGAAGAGGACCATCAGAACGACCGCATTGGGCAAGGATCAATTCGACGTTCCAGACGACTGGCGGGGCTTTCATCAGAAAACGACGGCATTGCCTGATTTATACTGGACGACCGGTTCCATTGTTAATAACAAGTCACATTTAATTTTTACTCCTGCTTTGTTTACTTCGGTGTAAAGTTATATTAACGTGTCAGATTGATAAGGGGAACCGTGCAGATTCCCGAAAGCTCTCTTTGCTGTTTTTAGACTGAAATATATGTACATTTACATAACTGTGGCTTTGTTTCTCCATAAGAGATATTGTTATGTTATGAATTCTGTGTAGCTAATAGTGACGATTATTAAAATGTAACTAATGCATTTTAGATTTTACAATTGCGTAATTTAGAATTAATGATTTAATACGTGCGGGAAGAAGATTTTATCCTAGCTCATGTATTCCAAGTTGTCATCGAGAGATGTCAAGCAATTGAGCCGTGTTGACAGACAGTAGGTAAGAAGGGCGCTTGGTCCACCAAGCAATTTCCTGTAGAGTCACGTAGTCCCAGAAACATGTCTTGATGTAGATCGAGTTGAATTATTGCACAAAAGCACATGGCAACTGGCGTCATGTTTTGTAAGATCGCATTGTCTCAACCACTTCCACGCCGTTTTGTCTCTAAACGATTTACCTTGATATTGACGTCATTCTTCTGTTCTATGGGAATCTTTCTTTTTAACTGAAGATAGAATTTATATTGATTAAGAGACAGGGAACCGTGCGCGTTTTATTAATATTAATCTCTCTCTCTCTCTCTCTCTCTTAAATCCAATTTTAATTAATTTTTTTACAAGTAACGTAAGGTATTTTGTATTGGTCACTGTTGAATGTTTGTAAAATTTCTTGTGAAATCTTGGATTACGTATGAGTAACTGACTGTGAAATCTATGCAGGCATCATAATAGTTTGTTTATCGTAACAGCGGTTATCAGAAAAGTGTAGCCTATTTACTGGAAAAGAATGTGAAAGGGATTCTTTTTGGTAACGGCCAGAACTACAGTTAATAGGTATTGTAATTAAGATTTATACCTAAGCGTTTCTTTGTGGTTTAATTTTTGCTGACTTAATTTTGTTTGTTTACTTAGATTTCTTTCACATGTTAGTGCTTCTTGATTATTTAAATTTTATTTAATAATTAAATTAAAGAATCAATTCAATTTGTAAGATTGTGAATTTTAATTATAAATTTTGAGTTTAAGAATAAATTATTGTATTTAAAGTTTTACAACAGCGTATCATTTATTGACCACCAGTGGTAGGAGTTAATATGTAAAATACGCGAGAGAGAAAGATATGTTTTGTTCCTTTAGTTTTTGCTGAAGTGACTCCGATCAGAGACAGTTACAGTTGTTTGATTGAGTGATCCCGTTGATTATGAATGCCTCACAATAGTTTTGATATACTTCAGTCTGATTTGATACCTCGCATGATTGATAAGCTTTTTAAGGGATCACTGTTGCCTTTAGAGTATCTGGCTGTAGTAAGGTAAGTTCTAAATTCTATCATTGGTAAGTGTAATAACCAGGTATTTGGAAACATCGTGATGATACATATATATGTGTATTATATATATATTATATATATTATATATACATATAATATATATATATATATATATATATATATATATATATATATATATATATATATAAACGATTGCACATCTGGCTACAATGGTGGTGATTGGTCTATCCAGCTCTAATAAATTTATCTGAATCCTTCTCGTTGTCAGGTCGGCAAAGCGACATCGTTCTGATACTCTGGATGCGGAATCGAATCTTTCTACGGATATCAGAATTGCTTCATAGTTTTGCACTTGGATCGCAGACAATATACTGACAAGCGTGGCCAAAAAGTGTGAAGAATTCGAGAAGATAAAAGGGCACAGTCGTTATTACAAATTTATGCCCATCTGGTAAAAAGTGACCGTGGGATTCTATATGCATATACACATACATATGAAATAGTGGGGTCACGAATGAGTGCGAGGAGAAGTTGCTGAGAATAAAGCGCAAACGTGCTTTTGAGAGTCACCGTTACACCACAAAGGGCTTCACGAGAAAGTGAAATTCAGTGGCCCAGACAAATTAGAAAGATGAACAAAAACTGGAGTGTATCTTTCAAACGAGCATCGGTGACTGTAACACGAAGACCACTAATTTTATCATCCAACAATGTACCTTACATGCAAGCATATGCAGGATGAAAAATTAAGATTTAATAACGACTGCGCCTGTCTTTATGATACCCTCATGTCAGGTGATCCCATCGCGTAAATGGCATGTTATCTGAATCTGATGAGAGACTATGGCGTAAATTGTGGCAGTGACGTAAACTTCGTAATATGCGCCATTTATTGAACACTGTATCATAAGTGCCAGTGAAAGCACCGGAATGTTTTTCTATGACGCACAAACAACAAAAGCTCTAACATGACCAGGACGATCTAATATTCATAAATGAGATCGTCGCTGATGGCATAATTCCCCTGGTAATTGACATTTGCAATATGCGTTATCCAAAGTTACAAACAATTTCCATCAAAACCCCAAATGAGCATCATCTGGCGTTTTTGGAGAGAGTTTGTGCTTAGTAATAACATAATGATAAAACAGCCTGCTACAGCACTTCTGTATATTATTCTATTTAGGTGTTCCTCTTTGTCATAATTAGCATCTTTATACGCATTCGCGTATATTCTTAATTCAAAATGTTAAAACAGATTCGCACGGAAATTTTATTCATTATTCATAATTTGGAATATTACGATATTTTTCTAAAAACATCTCAAAACAATATTGCGCCATAAGATTACGAAAACAGCTTCAAAGGTAACAGACTTAGTATTATGGCAAACTCAAAACCCAAAAGGAGGATTTAATATGTATTACAGAAAAAATATTCATCAGACCCCTGAAGATATATAAGTGCACCCCAACAATTCCCTCTTAGCCCAGAAGCGTTTGGCAAAATTACATGGCTTTTGTGCAATAATTACAAAAAAGCTGAAACTTAACACAAATGTAGAGATATGTGACATGAAGAGCAGGTCAAAAGTCCCATGGTCTCCCACTCTTGCGTTAGCCACCATATTGGAATTCGGTTAAAATTGAAATATCAGAACTTATTTTTTAATGAATTGAGAAGTTTATTTGATAAATCTAAGGCATTTTATATGAAATACGAATACGAATAAAAATAATGAAACTAATCCTATAATTTTATTGTAAAAAACAATTTCCACAGAACTGGTAGTCTGTATGACCAAATGTTTCGAAACAAAAGTTATGGCAAGAACCATCCTCTTTTCAAATATATATACATATATATATATATATATATATATATATATATATATATATATATATATATGTGTGTGTGTGTGTGTGTATATGTATATATATATATATATATATTATATATATATATATACTATATATATATATTATATACATGTTTGTATATATCTAGAAAAATAAAGTAGTTATCACTGTAAATAAACAGAAAATTAATATGGGATATGGTCAGACTAAAAATCAAACGGTAACTTTTCTTTTCTAATTAAAAGATAGCCTCACTTTGCTAGCATTCCACTAAATTACTAGACAGTAATGCCTTTTTTTTTATACATTATTGCTTTGTGCTTACTAATAACCTCGGAAATTACATTGAGAGAAACTGATGCAATTTGTTTTCCTAGATAATCACATTGGATGCATGTGGGTGCATGAGTTTTTTTTATATCAATGAACTATATCATGTGCAATTATGCAGTAAATATTCTGTTATTCCAACATCTAAATCTTAAAACTAAAAAGACAGAAAAATATTTCAATTAAGAAAAAGAAAAATACAAAATGAAATGCACATGCACATTAAGGACCACAACATATTTGTTTTAAATACATAGGCAATAAAGATACCATGAAGGTACTAATGAGAGTAATTAAAATTGAATCAATTACAATTTTGGATCATTTGTAAGTATCACACAAACTGAGCATACGTGCAGGCTTCAAAATATAAATTTATATCATCTCACAATCCAATTAATTTTCTTCTTCAAATGGTAGTGAATCTTCACATCCAACTCCTCTGACTACATGGAAGAACAACAAATGATGACAAATGTGTCCCACATTATCTTGAAGTTGCAAATATCATATGCCTTGTTGGGACTGTGGGCTTTACCAGGTTTAGTGTAAGTACTTTTGTGGAGGAATTAGAAACGGATACAAGAAGTACAAGTAAACTGTGTCATCACCCATTACTGCAACTGTATGTCTTGTATCTTCTAAAGACCAAGAAGTCTATACAATTGGTATATCTACATCATCCTTAGCTTGGTTGTGATCACATCAGCTATGTATGGGAAGGGGAAAAAGTCATTTAATGTCTTGGAAGAATAGGCAAGGCATGTGTGACACAGTTTCTGTATTTAATAACACAGCAGAATCTAAAGATGAAGTGGCCAAAGCTGGTGAAGCTCTCCTCCTTTCTGTATACAGAGCAGAGAAAGCTGACACATGTCAAAACTTGCATAACTGTCACTTTTATGAAAACAAGAGAACAGTAGCAGAAATGTCCGTTAAATCTGTATTTAATCTCTACATTGCCACCAACAGCTTTCTTGCACTTTTTTAGGACATTCTTGCAGTACAAAAGTGGTATGGCAACCATTTCTCTCCAGTCGAATGGGGATGTGAGTCTTGCGGAAATGGACAGAGACTAATACCTTTCAGTAATCTTCCAGCTCCAGATGAACTGTTATACTTAGTCAGATGTAATTGCCGCAAAGGTTGTCGCCATAAATATGAATGTAGGAGGGTTGGTTTATTGTGTTCATCCACGTGTGGCCAGTGCCATGGAGTTGGATGTGAAGATTCTCTACTATTTGAGGAAGATTAATTAGATTATGAGATGATATAAACTTTAATTTGAAGCATTCACGTATGCTCAGATTGTGATATTTACAAATGATTCAAATTTTGAATTGATTTAATTTTAATCACTCTCATTAGTACCTTCAAGGCATGTTTATTGTTTATGTATTTAAAACAACATGTTGTAGTTCTTCATGTGCAGATGCGTTTCCTTTTGTATATTTTTTTGTTTTCTCAATTGAAAATTTTTTTCTATCTTTTTAATTTAAGGTTTCGATGTTGGAATAACAGAATATTTACTACATAATTGCACACTAGGTATTTGTGTGATATAGTTCATACTTTCCCATGTATCCTTTGTGGTTATATATATATCTATATATATATAATATATATATATATATAATTCTATAGATAGGTATATATATATATATATATATATTATATATATATATATATATCTATATATCTCCTATATATATATATATATATATATATCTATAGATATATATATATATATATATATATTCATATATACATATCTATATCTATATATATTTATATATATATATATATATATATAATATATATATATATATATATATATATATATAGATATCGATATATATAGTTGATATACTATATATATATATATATATATATATGCTATAATATATAGTATTTTATATATATATATATATATATATAGTTATATCTATATCTATATATATATAATATATATATATATATAATATATATATATTATACATATATATATATATATATATATATATATATTATATAATGTATATATATCTATATGTATATATATCTATATATATATATAATATATATATATATGTGTGTATATATATATGTATAATATATATATATATATATATATATATATATATATCTGTATATTATATATATATATATATATATATATATATATATATATATATATATATATATATATATATGGCAAACTGCTATATATGTTACCGGCTGAAGATGTATTTTAAATGTAACTAGTGTTCAGACCTTTAACAAGCTTATTATGTAGTTGAGCACTTACAGTACTTACAAGAAGCTCACCTTTGTATATCTTTTGTGCATATACTTCGTCATAGATAAACCTCTATATAGGAAACGTCTTTTAAGAATCCTATCTAACATTTGGTAGCAGAGCGTCCGATCTGAATATTATTTGAAACAGGAGTTTATACCTTGGATTTACCATTGTAACGGAGTTTGCTGTGGATTTCTCCAACGTAAAATCATTGTATTGACGGAGTAGACTTTCCCCTTCACTGCTGGGGTTGTGGGGGATTTCCAGGTCATATGGGCAGATGCTTTTACTTTCAGCATGTTTCTGGCGTTAAGATTTCGTAGCATGAAGCTTGATACCTCTAAGTTGAGCTGCTTGGATATTTGCTGCCGGAGGAATAGGAAGTGATCGTTTGGATGAATTCGTAATCTCACACCTGCCAAAGCTTGGGACTGTGCACTGATACTGGAAACACAGCGTGAAGTAATGCTTAAAGTGGAAGAAACTTAATGAAGTAATGCTTTCATGTAGAAACACACTATGATTGTAATGTCAGTCTTTGCATGGATGTGATAGCTGAGGGCAACACATGGAGAAATTCTGAAGGATTTCCAAACGGTATTAACGGCGAATAGCGTAATACTTGGAAGCTGTACGTCTTCCCTGTCGTCAGTCCTTTAAGTATAATAATTAATTCAATTTTGCCCAGTTTGGCTTGGAATGATCCTAGCTCTCCCGGTGGTGGTTTTTGCATAAATAAGTATGTTTTCATTTGACACTTCTGGATATAGAAGTGATAGTGATCTTTCTGGTGATATTAGTAAGCTGGAAAAATTGGGAAAAATAAACAAGATTACAGGAGAATTTGATTTCTTAAAATGTAAGACTTGCAATGGTTCTCTGTTTGGTCTTATAGGTACAGATGATGATTGTGTAAGAAATTCAAGGATGAGGAAGCAAAGATTTTGATGGATCACTTCAGAAATATGACCTGTTTCAAGCTCAAGATGCTCACAAAGGATACTAGAATATCTCAAACTTACTGTGATGCATGCGATGTGAATATGGGAACCAGGCTGTATTGCATTATGCATATGGAATCAACTCACAAGACAAAGTCGGTGATTCTCGAGTCAATGGCTCAGTGGAAAATGTTGGCTATGGGTCCGTTTTGACAAATGTGTTGACACAACAAACCGAGACTTTGTCAAAGCTTTTAGAAAGCACTTCGAAGACGAAATCTTTTCCCGATACGACGACTCAGATTACAAAAGCCAAACTACCACCGATTTGGGTTGGACAAACTTTTGAAAGATTTAAGGTTGAAAATGATGATTGGTGCATTAATTTTAGATATGGAGATGGACCGGTTTTTCAGTTTGGGAAAAAGACCCTAAAGGAATGGAACGTTGATATAATGCATAACAATGTCATGGTCATTAATTTACACAAGTCTAAGAAGATTTAAATTATATGACACTGATGGAGGGCATCGTTCTTTACAATTATATAAATGTGGCACGTGGACAACTGACGAAACAGTTTCCCCTACAAAAAAAGGAGAAGTACAAAGTTATAGTAAAGTCAAGAAAATTCATGAGGTAACCAACCATAAAGGAGAAGAACAGTTAATTTAAGCATATAGAAATGCTAATTTACTGAGTGATGAGATCAGGAAAATTATAAAAAGAATTGTAATGAACTGCAAAGTTGGTCGAAAAATTAAAAGATCTTTGGGAAGGCCGAAAGTAGCAATCCCAAAAGTAACTGATTTTAATCAGATTGTTACCATTGATTTGAAACAGAATGGAAGTACCTAAATACATAATTTGGATGGTCTGCTTGTTCACAAGGTTTCTTTCTGGTGTAGTAATTTCAAACAAGCGAATGGAAACTATAGTTGATGCTTTGAATAATGGCTGGAATTGGCGGTTTGGTTTTCCTTCAGTTGGCTTTTGGGCTGATAATGAAACCGGATTTCAGAATGAGGGGTTAAATGAATATGCAAGTAAGTTTGGCTTTACTGAAAAGTTTGGTCCACCATACTCTCCCTGGAGTAATGGATTAAATGAAAGAAACCATCAGTGAAGAAGAGGTTTGACGCAGACAAAGGTAGATTTGAAAATAGCAGTAAATATGGACGCATGGACGCACAATACAAATGTGAATATTCTTGGATACGAACCTATGAGATTGGTGACAGGGAAATCAGTTATTTTTCCAGGAATTTCAATTGGAAATCTAGCCACAGAAAGTTTATTCGATAGTGAAGCAGTGTCAAAAATTATGGAAAGGCACGATGAGATAACTAAAAAATTTAGGGAAGAAGAATATGGAAGTAAGTTGATTATGGCTTCCAAATTGAGAAAAGGTAGCTTTAATGCCATAAAATACGATGAGGTGGATCTTGTATTTTATCAGGCGAAAAAAAATAAAAGCTGGCCTGGTCCTGTAAAAGTATTTTGTCACAGGAATAGAGATGTTTTTATTTGGGTAAATGGAGGTTTGAAATAGGTTGCTGATTGTAAAGTACAGCCTTTCAAAGTATATGCCCGCGAAGACGACAACTACGATAAGCTGAATAACAAAGTCTGACAGTAGTCAGGAGAAATATGAAAAAGAAGAAAATTCCTTTTTTGAGGAGAAAGACGAAGTAAAAGATGATTTAAGAAGAAGCACGAGATCTCAGTCTAGATTGGAAGAGGCAGAAGATGAGGACAAATGGTATAAGGAAATTAGTAACTATGCGGAAGAGAAGAAGAAATGTAATAAAGGAACCATTGATTTTGTTGACGAGAAGGATGATGCTATAGGAGCATATTGGATGAAGTCAGAAAAGGCTGAATGTTTTGACTTTGATAATACGGTATATGTGGTGGAAATTCCAGTTAAGTATCATAAGTTGCCTCAAGTGCTTATAGCTAAAGAAAATTAATATAAAAATCTCACCGAGTACAATACTTTTGAAGAAGTGAAAGATGATGGACAACAGAGAATCAGCAGTAGGTGGGTAATTACAAAGAAAGAAAAACTTGATGGTCAAAAAAGTGATTATAAAGCCAGACTGGTTGCTAGAGGCTTCCAGGAAGAATGTAAACCTCAAGCTGATTCTCCCACAGCTATGAAAGAAAGTGTTAAAATATTTTTAGCCGTGGCAGCAAATGAAAAGTTTGATCTTCAGTTCATTGATATTAGGGCTGCCTTCTTACAATCAAGAGCCTTGGATCGTGACGTCTTTATTGAACCCCCGAAAGACTTGAAGAAAGAAGGTGTACTTTGGAAATTGAAGAAGCCTTTGTACGGACTTGACGATGCCAGCAGGAAGTTTTGGCTTAGAATAAAGGATATTTTTAAGCACGAAGGATTGAAGAATGTGAGTGGCGATGAAGCGTTTTATTATCAGTATGAGGAAAATAATCTTATAGGAATGGTCATTACCCATATTGATGATTTTAGCATAGCAGGAACAAAAAGATTTGTTAATAATATAATAGAAAAGATTAAGAGTGTTTTAACCGTGTCAAAGGTTGAGAAGAATGCATTTAGATTTACCGGTATAGATATACACAAATCAGAAAACGAGATTGTGATATCGATGGAGGATTACGCAAATAGTATTGAAGAGATACAAGATATACGTAAAACCAGTCCTGATGATCTGTTAACAAAACAAGAAATGAAAGTCTATCGAAAGTGTGCTGGTAAATAGACTGTCTGGCTGCGAATACTAGACCAGATTTATCGATAACCGCTTTACTAATGCCAGTGAAGAATAACGATGCCAAGATAAGAGATCTTAAGCGAGTAAATCATGTTGTTAGGAGAGTTCATAGCAAACCAAATAGTCATGTTTTCAAGAATTGGTAATAAAGACGATCTCGTTGTATTTGGTCTGGGAAACTCTTCGTATCGGACTGATAACAAAAGCATTGGAGGAAATCTTGTTTTATTGGGATCAAAGGAAGCGTACAATGTGGTACCTATCTTTTGGAAATCAAAGTTAATACAAAAGGTATGTCACTCTGCAAAGGCAGCTGAAACTAGGAATTTGTCTAAACTGGTTGATGATTCCGTATTCTTCGCTACACAACTTGGGCAGTTACTCTTTGGAAAAACTATTAAAGACTCAGTAACTCTTCCTGTCAGATTGTTCACTGATTCTAGGCCTTTGTTGGAATCGATAGGTAGTACAAAACAGGAGGAAGAGCGTTTACTTCGAAATACCATTACAGATTTGAAGGAAACGTTGGAAGATAATTCTTTGGACTCCTACAGCTGGCTCGACACGAAAGATATGATAGCAGATGTTTTGACAAAGGAATGTAAAGATAACATAGAAGTTCATATTTTACTTATGTGATGTAAATTTTATATTAACTCATGTATGAATCCATTGCCTTATAGTTTTTACAGCGTGTGTTATTTACATTAGTATTTTGGTTCTCATGCTTATTTGTTTATTTAATTTTTTTTTTCAAAATTTAAACAGAGAAGGGCGGAAACATGTTATATACGTTTCCGGCTAAAAATGTATTTTAATTGTAATTAGTACTCAGACCTTTAACAAGCTTATGTAGTTGAGCACTTAGTGTTTACATGAAGCTCACCTTTGTATATCTTTTGTGTATATACTTAGTCATAAATAAACCACTATATAGGAAACGTCTCTTAAGAATCCTATCTAACAGTGGCCCACCACCATTATTATTTATGTCATTTTTATTATCAATACATTGACATGTGTCCGTGGTGTTGGAACAGTATCATAGACTTTTTGATGGTATTGTGATGAGGGGTATGTTTTCCTTGGCAGATGTTTCAATGGATAACCATGGCTAATCTGGAATAGTCATACATCGTCACAGACAAGCATGTAAAGTAGCCATTATGGGAAGAGGTCATTTAAGAGAAAGTGTGACTAAAGACACATAATTACAATGGTGACTAATCAGAATTAGCGGGATTGAAATGGGGATGAATCCCATTTATAATTTTGGTGTTTGCTAAGTTGTTTGTTTTGGGAAGATATTCATTTATCATTTACATTTCTTTTGTTCTTTTAGCATTTTTCCTATTTACCATGTTTTTAACTTGTGTTAGCTTTGCAGAATAAGATTTTGATTTCCACGCCTTAGAAATAGGTACATCGGTCTGTGTAGAGAGAGAGAGAGAGAGAGAGAGAGAGAGAGAGAGAGAGAGAGAGAGAGAGAGAGAGATCTTGAAGGCCGTCGCAATCAGGCTAACAAACACCTGCAACTTTGGCAGGAATTGCGAAACAAAATTGAATGGGTTTTCCTATACGACAAATGTGTGAACTATGAACCTGAGCTATCCTTGGTGTAACAGCCACAGTATCCATTTGCAAAAGTCAAATAGGCTTTGTAGCTGTATTTAATATAAAAGTAATGCTAGAGAAACTCTTAATTTACTTACAGGATCCATGTATATTGTATTATCATGCTGATATATATAGCAAAAGAATAATCTTTTTAAGTGCTAAAACAATGGAATGTATTAATGATATTATTTTATTTTTTGTACATAAATGTAAAACGGGAATACAAAGGTAAAACTCACATACCTTATGTTGAAGTAAAAGCTCTCAAAATTGCAAAAAACCTGTTTCCCGATTTGTTTGTTTACCAGTGCAAACATACTTCAGTTGTTGTTTCCTCTCTCTCTCTCTCTCTCTCTCTCTCTCTCTCTCTCTCTTTCTCTCTCTCTCTCAGTACTGAACATATCCTTTTATGAAATATGAATTATTGTATCATTAACATAAAAACATAAAACTAAACAGATTCTAGGAAGTTCACAGCTCAATCGAATGAGTGATTGGATACGTATGTTGCAATTGCCTTTTTTTTCTTTGCTTGGTATACTGTACCGTATTTCATTAGTTTAGTTGACTCTAAATATTATTATCATGCATATCATAACAGTACACAAGCGAATATTTTATCACTGCTCACATTTCACCTCTAATCATCATAGAACATTTAAAATGTGAATTTCATATGTAAGCAAAACTACGCCAAACAGACCGTAGCTAGTTTACCAATGGAATGGAATGAGTGTGCATATGTAAGTACCCTGAGCACAAGATTACATTTAGCTTTTTGGTTTTGAAAAAAAATCATGAGAAAATACACGAAAAACTAATTGGGGCCTCCCATATCCCCCCAAAACCCTTTCTTAGTGTGAGTGTATCCAGTATTATTGTCCTTTTTCTGAGGCCAAGCAGCATCACTAACCACTGGAGAGCAGTTTTGCTCATTTTTTTTAACATTTACATACCAATATATCATATACCTATGGGGGCGTGGGCCTTGGTCTGGGTGTGTTAGATAATGTAAATTTACGGAAAATGGTAATCCAGATAATTGAGGGATTACTGTATAGGTTTGGTTGCGGTGATATTGCAATCGCCTGCATAGAGTGGTAGTTGTGTGACTATGGAGTAATTGCTGAGGGCTTTACATTTTCATTTGTTACATTTAAATTTGTATACTACATTGGTCGACTCCCGCATCTGTCGACAGAGGGACATGCCATTTTGCATTACTAGGGTGCAAAGTTCAGGCGTCAGTGGACACGTAATGAAATCCTCATTGTCAGGATTCGTAGGTGTTGTACTGCCAGCAGCTATTCTACTTATGGCCTTCATCTCATCCTTGAATTGACTGTGATGTGCAGCTTTGTAATGCAATATATTGTTTCTTGGTGAGGTAGATATTATCAGTGGTGTACTGGATTACACTTCCGACTGTTTTCATATGCAGCCTTCTATTAGATTGCTGTCGTATCTGTTATTAGTTAGGAGTTGCCTAAAATGTTCGAGCTCTGTGAGTAGTTTTCCGCGTGGAACAGTGCACAATTAAAAATCTCACGTGCAGGCTAGGACAGAGCGTTTGAAAGCGTCAGGGCACTCCCCACGGGTATTAGGTTACCATCCAACATCAGATGCCATTTGGTACATGGTAGTATTGTATATGTTTCCTTTCTTCTCCGCATTTGTTATGCGAAATATTATGGCCTCCCGAAGAAAGATGTGGGAGTCTTTCGACATTGTATACAAATTTAAGTGTACTAAACGGACACGTGTAAAGCTCTTAGCAATTACTACATAGCTTGCACCACTACCACTCAGTGCAGGCGATTGCAACCTCACTGCAACCAATGGGCAATATCTCAACATTACGTAAATTATCACGACCGTAAACCAACGCTTAAAATAATTATTAAGAGCACAGAGACCGTGCATAGAGACAACAGTTCTGCAGGTTGCAAATAGCAGCAGCTGTGACTTATGACTCTTCATCCTCCTACCTTCAAGGAAACTACAAGACATCTGTGATAAATCTGAAGGGAAACACGAGCCACAGAACGACTCCCATGAACACGACTACTGACTGACAAAGAAGCAAATCAAGACGGGAATCACAACCTTTTCCACGCCATTCACTACACCCTGGAGTATTGGACGCATCCTGCGTAACACCAGGAATTATATATAAAGGGTCCAGGAATCCTCCAAACATTGTGAAGTATATTTTATTAGGAACGTCTCATACTACTTCAGAGTAAATCTTCAGCCCGTAAATAATAAATGTGACAATTAATATAGTAAAATAATACATTAAGACTAAAAATATCAAGATAATAAGTTAATTCAAAAAACCTTAGAGAACATTTAAAACAAACAATAGACTAAAACTTTAAGAAATATGTTAATTAAAATTTTATAGAAAACATTTAAAACAAAATAATGAGAGGACAAGTACCCTAAGTACAAGTAGAGAAGGGAATGATTTGAAAACGCAGTTCGGCCCAGATCTCAGTTATGCTAAATACAACGTGGCAGCAGCCACGTTTGCATTCAGAGAAGGAACCAGTGTCGTTTAAGTAATTGTTGGAGTGCTGTCAATGATTGAGAAATGTGTTTTATCAATATTAATTTTACATATTTTGGCGTGGTTACGGATATTGGATAATTCTGGGTTTGTTTATCCTTTTGTCCTGTTCTGTAGCTACACCTAAGTGACTGGAATATCTCACTTTTAGTAACCGTTTGGTCGATCCGACGTAAATACCAGGACAAACCCGGACAATTAAATTTATAAATGACGTCGGATCTCATGAACGGTGTAGTTTTTCTTTGTGTGTAAAAAATGTGCCAATTTTAATGGGTTGAACAGGAATCAAGTTTAATTTTTAAACAACCTATTTCACTTTCAACCTGATTTCCTTATTCGCTCGCCTAATTTGTTTTTTATATGTAAAAAAGGAATGGTACAGTACATAACTAACTTCTTAACATCATAGGAAGGACTTTCTCAGAAAAAAATTATTATTAGAATTCTATTTACTATATTAATAAAAAACATTTACTGGATAAGAATTGTTAATAAAATACCTCTTTAAAAATTCAATTTCTTCGTGAAATAAATTCCAATTTGAGTATATTTCATAGCTCTAAAAACAAGGGTTGAGATGGCATTAATTTTAAAATTCAAAAAACAAAAACTATAAAATTATTACCAAACCCGAAAATGTATGCTTCCTAAAAATGGTAGTGTTGAGTCTATCATCTTCCTTACAATCTTTAGATCTAAAAATGATAGGCAGTTATTATGCTCGGTTTCCATAGTAAAATTTATATTATGATGCTGGCTATTCCAAAATCCAAGAAGGCTTCACTTTGCCACTTATATTTAAAATAAATAATAAAAAAGTGGCATCAACATACCTTCGATAAAAGTGTGGCTTAAAATTAGAAGGGCATTCTGTTAAAAATTTTGATTTCTAAAAGTCCATAAAAATATCTGCAAATATAGGGGCCAACGGGGACCCCATAGCCAAACCCTCGACCTGCGATAACAATTTGGAATTAAAAGTAAAAACTGAATCTTGCACTGCAAGTTCTAAAAGTTGTTTGAATAAAATTCTATCAAATCCATGGAAGCATGTGGTATTAAAAAACTTTATCTAAAATAATCTCAATTGTTTCTTCCACTGGTATGTTTGTAAAAAGTGATTCAATGTCAAGACTTATCATGTAAAGATCTGAATCTTGTCTGACAATTAATTCCTGAAATTCGTAGCCATTTTTAACTGTGTTAACAGGGTGTGCAAATTCAGACAACAATTTGGCCACATATTTAGGTCATCGTTGGACGTTACCCTTTTGATGTATTACAATTATCAAGACAATATGAGAAAATTACCTTAAGAATTGAAAAGGCGAAATGTGACCTCAGCTTCCTAGAATACTGTCAGCTCAACGGAGTTTACCCAAGATTTCTCCGATTCAAACTGTACAAAATCTCAATTATATAATACCACATTTTATATAATGCCCTTGAAGACTTATTGTCGCAGGAAATAAACTCTAAAAATCGTATCATTGACGTATTGTCCAACAAAATGCACAATCTGCCTTGTTCTGTAAATTGACCTTTTTGGATTCCGTGTTGTACAAAAAACTTTTTTGTAAATTTATCAACGATTTTATTCAAACCACTTTTAACAGACATGTAAAGAAATTGGAAGCTTTAGGTGGTTTTTATTCCAAATTTTAATAACAGAAAACATTGTATTCATAATTTGTCTGACTATGTCTTGTCTAAACGGGAGGAGTTTATTTTATCTTTCGGCCTAGATTTCTGTATTTAGTCTTATAGACCTAATTATGCTAAGTTCTATTCTCCTTTTGAGATTCTGTTCCAGTGACTCAAGTGTCTAAACGTTGTTAATGATTTGAGTAATTTACAGCATAAATAATCTAACGCCCTACATGATGTGTATATGAATTTGAAAGTTAAATGGTATCCTTTCTTTAAGAAGGATGATTTGATAATTCTGAAAAAACTGAAAGATAATGACAATATCATTATATGTAAACCGGATAAAGGTAAAGGTAGTTATCCTTAACAAGCACGACTACAATAGAAAAGTTCTCAACATTCTAGCTTACACCACCAAATTCAAATTACTGGGAGATTTAAGTTTTTCTGAGATATTCAAACGAGAAGATAGAATCAATAGATTTCTTAGAAAATTAAAAAGTCTAAAAATAAAAACATTAATGAAACAACCATATGATAACCTTCCTTGTCACTGGTTCATCTTTCGGTATCCTGTATGGTCTACCAAAAATACATAAAGAAGGTTTTCCCATTCGCCCTATAGTGTCATCAATTAAAAGGTCCTAACTTTAACATCTCTAAATATGTGGCCAAATTGTTGTCTGAATTTGCACACCCTGTTAACACAGTTAAAAATGGCTACGAATTTCAGGAATTAATTATCAGACAAGATTCAGATCTTTACATGATAAGTCTTGACATTGAATCACTTTTTACAAACATACCAGTGGAAGAAACAATTGAGATTATTTTAGATAAAGTTTTTTTAAATACCACATGCTTCCATGGATTTGATAGAATTTTATTCAAACAACTTTTAGAACTTGCAGTGCAAGATTCAATTTTTACTTTTAATTCCAAATTGGACTCGCAGGTCGAGGGTTTGGCTAGGGTCCCCGTTGGCCCCTATATTTGCAGATATTTTTTATGGACTTTTTAGAATAAAATTTTTAACAGAATGCCCTTCTAATTTTAAGCCACACTTTTTATCGAAGGTATGCTGATGACACTTTTTCTATGTTTAAATATAAGTGGCAAAGTGAAGCCTTCTTGGATTTTGTGAATAGCCTAGCATATCTATATAAATTTTAAATTTTACTAGGAAAACCGAGCATAATAACTGCCTATCATTTTTAGATCTAAAGATTGTTAAGGAAGATGATAGACTCAACACTACCATTTTTAGGAAGCATACATTTTCGGGTTTGGGTAATAATTTTTATAGTTTTTGTTTTTTTGAATTTTAAAATTAATGCCATCTCAACCCTTGTTTTTTAGAGCTATGAAATTTATACCTCAAATTGGAATATTTTCACGAAGAAATTGAATTTTTAAAGAGGTATTGTTTATTAACAATTCTTATCCAGTAAATGTTTTTTTATAATATAGTAAATAGAATTTTTAAATATAATTTTTCTGAGAAAGTTCCTTCCTATGATGTTAAGAAGTTAGTTATGTACTGTACCATTCCTTTTACACATAAAAACAAATTAGGCGAGCGAATAAGGAAAATCATTGAAAGTGAAATAGGTTTGTTTTTAAAATTAAAACTTGATTCTGTCAAACCCATTAAAATTGGCACATTTTTTACACACAAAGAAAAACTACCACCGTTCATGAGATCCGACGTCATTTATAAATTTAATTGTCCGGGTTGTCCTGGTATTTACGTCTGATCGACCAAACGGGTTACTAAAAGTGAGATATTCCAGTCACTTAGGTGTTAGCTACAGAACAGGACAAAGGATAACAAACCCAGAATTATCCAATATCCGTAACCACGCCAAGATATGTAAAATTAATATTGATAAAACACATTTCTCAATCATTGACAGTACTCCCAACAATTACTTAACGACACTTGAGTCATTATTTTAGGGCTTGTGCCTTGTATGATAAGGCGCCCTATGAGGTAATGTTAGACTTGCGATAATCTTACGCTAAGTCGGTTGGTATTGCACTTCCATCATTCAATGGAGTGTCTTGGGGTTTTGTAGATCACTTACGAAGTCGGGATTATCTTCTTGTTTATGACGACGATGTAAAGTTAAAATCATGATGATTCGGTGAGGAGGTTCTTGTAGAAACACGAAGTATAAAATATATATATTCTTCTTAGTTTACATGGTGAAGATCAGGTATGATTGTACAATAAAAGTCTCTAATAACGATAGCTTGATCGATTCTGCCAATGATGATGGCTAATTCTACTCTCTCTACATGATAAAGCTTAGGTAAAGAGGTACAGGTCTTCTAATGACGATAGCTAACTCTGTTCTGCCCGTCTACCATTTCTGTTACAAGTTATCAAGGAAGCAGATAGTATCTCGAACATATGAACATACAATCAGATGACATAGTTTCATACGAACATACAATCAAATGAGACACGCCTACAGATCACGTAGGCCGTTTGAAATTATAGGTCGCGGTAGTTGTCTCAAGCAGGGAGCTTGGACTAATGTTTATAAACAATTGAATGACTACAGGTGACTGCATGTTATCTTAGCCTACTTTTATTGTATACGTCATCTTTAGCGTCTCTAGTCTGATCACATTCCTGCAAGCAATCTGGTTGACCTCTTTAGTTTTAGTCTTTTATATATATGGACTAACATTCCATATTTTTATTATGTAAACACTTACATTAGCTCGGTCAGCTACCAAAACCAACTACTGAATATTACTCAAACTTGACTTGCATTTGACTTATAGGAGTGTGATACAGACACTATGTGAATATATATATATATATATATATATAATATATATATATATATATATATATATAAGTAAATAAAAATTCATGGTGTACATGAATTGATTCAAGTAATAAAATATAAAACAATGATATGTGGTAAAATAATATGATCACGGGATATATAATGATCAGTTTTTTCACTTCATCTCATTAAGATACATATGCTACAGAAAATACTAATGTACTCTGATAATTGCATAGAATGAAGATTAACATGATAAAAAATCATATTTTAACTGATAAAAAATTTCATATATGAATTGATAAAATTATTAATGTTTATGCTGATTGATTCGTTGATTTTTATGCTAACTGTTATATATCTGATTCATTAATCCATATACTAACTCTTATATAACTGCAGATATTGGTAAGATAAAAGGTAACAGATTGATTATAGGCTACCTGATTTGTTTATACATATGTATATGGATTCATATAATTATGATTAATATATGTGCACTTTAAATAGATTCCTATTGCGTACACGCAAAGATATATTTCGACTCTGTTATTTCATGATCATTTATATATAGATTCCTAGTGCGTACACGCAAAAAATATATTTCGATTCTGTTATTTATGATCATTTATATATAGGATACATGACCGAGGTTATACTACTTCACATTTAACTAGCTTTCGAACAACTTTTCGTCCATTACACAGTTTCCAGACAACCACCACTATAGCCAAATGAAACGGCCAATTCACAGGGTTAAACAAGGGAAAATTTGCCTGGGCGGGTCCAAACGTTCTATTTTGCGCTCATACTTATTCTCTGCGTCCTAAGCTACACGATTACGTTCGTGATGAATAAAAATCATCCCAGCACGAGTCCTTCGCAGCAAAGTAGAGTTGAATATCCTTCGGGTCGTAATTGTCGGAAGTATGTCCCTTTGTTTTTAGGTCGATTCCGACAGCCGCCGGAGCATTCCGCATTAAAACGAGATTAAAGACGGGATACGGTGTCGGTCGAAGAAGTCCATGATGGTGCTTATTCCTTTCACATTGTAGGCGGTTGTTACTCGACTGCCGTCGTCCGCAGCGACGAACGATTTTTTGAAGTTGCGATGTGAAACTCTCGTACTGCAGGATACTGTAACCAGGTTCCATTAATCAGCCTGCAAGTGAAATTATACTTGTCACAAGGGCAAAGTAAATTCAGACGACATCCAAATACAGGGGAGGGGAGAGAGCCATTTAGACCAGACTTGACCACATGAATTCGCTGATATTTGTGGAATTCAAAAGAGTCAGCTGTACAAACTTTTTAATCCATGGGCATTAACAATGAGTGAACCTATCCAGGTCTATGATGACTGTAAAAATATCCATAATTATAAAAAATAACAGATATCAATACGAATCCCAAAGAAAATTCGATATTACTGGTAGTAAATTACTAGACAAAGAAGTGGAAAACGGAGCTATTTGTAAGATTGCCAGGCAACATAAGAGTCAAAGAGAAGATTAATCATGATGATTCTGTATTTCTCTATGCTAACTGAAAAAAATTAAGTTGTGATAAAATCTGATCCTATGTGCCCCTAACAAAAGTTCATATTCAATTTTCTCGCGCGCATCCTCTGAGGTTAATTTTAAAAACTTTATTAATAGGTAGGAGATGCAACGAAAAACCCACTATGTAACTAATTTTTCTAAATAAACTTTGGGTTTTTCAAGAAAAATGTGACATTTTCCCATGAATGTTTTACTTGAATTGTAATAGGCTAATGTTGCAAGTAAATATTTCATATACATATCTTGATACATCTAAATGTCTATGAGGTTCAGAAAAAAATTAATTCATTTTGTTGTTATAGAAATTCTATTTGCTTATTTTGTTTATTAATTTTAAAATGATTGCAACTCCTTAGTTGCATTGCGCATACGGATAGACACGTCTGCCTTGCCCATGAGAAGTTCGGGCTAAGCATTCCTTTCTCCAGTCAATCTGCTTTGCAAGCGCGAGCTGAAGCCTGTGCAAGCAGATATTTGAGGTTAAAGGAATCAATGCTGATACGGCAAACGCGACAGACCTTCTAGAACTGATGACGTCGTCACCAGCTTAAGAGTTACGTTACTTGCTGTAAGAGATACGACTTTAGTATTTTCAAATGATATTTTTTTGTTTTAATTCTCCACCCGCATGAGAATAATGTCTGAAAAAAAAAAACAGTACCAAAATTGAACAATATATTAGTTTCATGTTGGAATTATGTTAAATTAAATATTCCTTATTCAAACTAATGAAAAAGGTTTTCCATACAAATTCTATATATATTATTAGCCCTGTATAAGAGTTCAAAAATATAGGGTTTATTCCATAGATATCATTTTCACTTCTAGACTTCCTGACTTAAAATCTCTTATTTTATTTTATTTATTTATTTATTTATTATTATTATTATTATTATTTTTTCATTGACTACGAATATAAATCACCGGGACAGACAATATGTCAGTAGGTTTTGGATATGTGTTTGAACTTTTAGCTTATTTGTCATTACTAAAGCGTTAAGTTAGAGTTCAAATCTTTACGCATATATATTTGGATATTTAATTAACCTATGGTTACGTTTTGCTTATTGATTTTATCGTGATTCCTTTTTTATTATAATTTGTAACCCTTCCGACTTCTTACGGAGTGTA
The DNA here is from genome assembly GCF_015104395.2 of Macrobrachium nipponense. NCBI lineage: Eukaryota > Metazoa > Arthropoda > Malacostraca > Decapoda > Palaemonidae > Macrobrachium > Macrobrachium nipponense. The sequence continues at coordinate 42,774,512 of NC_087217.1, read as the reverse complement.
TTATATTGACTCCACTTGTATCCATATTTATTTTATTTTTTATATTTATTTATTTATATATTTTTTTTTATATATATTTGATAAATTAATGGTTGGCTTGAATATGTGGAAAAGTGTTTCTAGCGCGTACCGTATAAGGCTACTTGCGGCTTCAATTCTATAGATACAAGAATATAAATGATAAAGGTATTTTAAAACCGCGAGAACCGCTATAATGCAGTTCGGATCCAATATCACGAGTTGTAACTCGTAAGACATTGACACTTCCTATTTAATTATCCGTTATTCAACCAAACCGATTGACTCTGGGTGATATTATTATTGGTTTTCTTAATGGAAAGGAATTCACACGAGTTAAGAAGATTATTGATTTACACCACCCGAGTCAGAGATTATTGTGTTGAATTCCATATTTACTGATTTAGCACTCATAAATATTCCTAACGCACTCAACTGCGGTGTTTTTTTTTTGGTGCTATTAATTCTATATAACGTGTCAAGGAACTATTAACACTAAGAAGTGTTTATTCCCTCTGTCAGACTCGTAATTCTGTTAATAATTCTACGTATATTCTTTCAAGGATTGATTTGGCACAGGATAGGCCCTTAAACTGACAGGTGTCTTAGTGTGTCCCTTGTTTTCATGACACGTGTTACAATCAGTTATGTGCTTTTTATATCTGTAAGCATTGTAGGCCAGTAAAATAGTGATTTGGCTTTCTGTGACATAGTAGGGAACCCTGGATGACGGAATGCAACCAGTTTATGACGATTGGTATGAAGAGATTATTACTACTACCTGGTCGTTAGTCACCTGCTGTGTTCTTCAGGTTTTCCTCGTCACGGACCTACATATAATATTACATTTGATTACATTATTCTGATACACATACTTTAAATATACTTTTGCTTTAGGGTTTCTGCTCGAAGTGTTTATTGTTTTTGCTTAGCCGCTGACCCTGTTTTCCGTTCGAAGTGTTTATTGTTTGGGTTATGTCTGTTGACTCTTGCTTTGTTCAGTTTTGTAACAGTTCTGCGATCCAACCCAGATATTCAATGCTCGCGATCTCTTGGGTCAAGGAATTTTCTTGTTTAGATACGGTTTTAACAATAGGCACGGATGTTTCTATATCTTTTAGTCCAATTAATGGTTCTTTGCTGTATGGTGCGGGATTGCGGGATAATGCGTCAGCTATGATATTTGCTTTCCCAGGTAGATATCTTATCTTGGCTCCAAAGACCTGAATGATCATTGTCACCGAGTTCCTTTTGGACTGTGATTAAAGCCTTTGAAAAACTCGGTAAAGGACTCATGTTCAGTAAGGACTTTTATCAGGATAGCCATAGATTATGAACTTAAAATGTACTAGTGAGTTTAAAGATACCTAGCCTTCCTTGCCTATTACTGTATATTTACTTTCAGAGGGCTTTAGTTTACGTGAATAAAAAGCTATAGGGAAGAACTGTTTATCATATTTTCTGAAGTAGTATCCCTCTTACCCCTTGGTCTGAGGCGTATGTTGCAATAAAAAAAATTTCCTTATTTAAATCAGGGATTTTTAAGTTAGGTAAGCTGCATTATTCCGCTTTTAAGATATCAAACGCCTGTTGATGCTTTTTAGACCATAATAAATCTACGCTCTTCTTCGTAAGATCTGTTAAAGGAGCTGTCATGATTGAAGAGTTACATATTTACATACGATTGTAATACCCACTACAGCGCAAAAGTGCTGTATCCCCCTTTTACGTTAATAGGTACCGGAAGTTATGAATAGCCGACACCTTACCATGGACTACTTTAAGACCTTGACTAGGAACAATTAATAAAACCTAAATAAACATGTTCGTTTTTTTTTTTTTTTTAAACTCGCATTTAGCTATTTTTACTCTGAGATTATTTGTCTTTGTCTCTGTAGCACTAGCTCTAAGTTTTATGTGAATGTACTTCTAAGGTATTTAGAAAAGATTATAAGACCAACCATATAAGCATGTAGGGTATCCCCTAAAAGTCTCCAAACACTATATTGTAATTGGGGCGCAACGTAACCCGGAGGCATACGTAAAAATTGATAATGTCCCCTGAGTGTGCTGAAAACTGTGTATGAGGTACAATCACTTAGGTAATGGTATCTGGTAAAAGCCTTTAAGTAAGTCCAAGCTGGTGAAAAATAATTTATTCTGGTGTTTGAGGGAAAAATTATATGGGCTATTTGATTTCCTAATGGCTCCTATTACTAACATATTTCAACTTCGTCATTTATCTCTATTTTGAAATTGCAGTGAGAGTCTATACGAAGGTACGTATATAGCTTTATGTTTGTCCTTAGACCGTATTTTGTATTAAATTACATCCGTTTTTCCCAGAGATCACTCGCTAGTGGAGAAACTTCCTGGTATTCAGATAAAAGATAACAAAAATTTCTGCTGAATCACCTCTGCTTGAATGACTTTACGGATATTACTTTAGATAGATTATCAGAGAGATTCATCTACGACTGGTTGGGCGGGATTAAAAATTAGCAACAATAAAAAATGCGATATTTATAACTTCCGTATCACGATATGTATACGTTTGTGGATCACTAGATTTAACTTATTGCTGCTAGTCAACCGCGTCTAGGGCTTTGTTCGCGGAAATCGTTATAATTTTGCAGAGTGTCGGGAAGGATTAAAATTTCATTTCCCAGCCAAACGTCTTTTTACAAACGCACTAAGACATTCGAGGGTGCATGCTTCTCGAGATTTTGCGTGCAAAGTGCGACTGCGGTTGTGGAGAATTCTGTTGGGTCATTTGAACAGTGTTACGATTTATGAGACAAATGTATAGTTCCTTTATATAAGTTATTATTTGATTAACTGTCTCATTTTTGTTCAAACGGATTTTAATATGTTTGAAGGTTTATAGGATTTTCATTTGATAAACACGCCTTATTTTGCAGGATGTAAGATAATATTTTGTATACCCCTAGATGGATCTTACAATTACACTAGATACAGATCAATGTTTTTTATAACTATAGAGGTATCTGTAAGTGCTCGCTTATCCGGACTTCTCATTAGGGAAGTTCGAACAACAGACGGTGAGTCCGTAAATACAGGATATTACGTGTACTAAAGAAATAAAACAAGATATTCTAATTTTTTATTTTTACGGCGCGTACAGTTGGGCTTAATCCACCAGTATTTATAATAACTTATGTATTAAAAAAAACGAGAACCTGCTCTGATTACTTGATACAGTCGTGATTCATAGGAACAAAAATCCTTTTTTAATTCAAAAAGGATATTTGCATGTAAGATCCAACATCGCTTTTCCCACTCTGCTAGAGTCGCTTATTGTGTGGAATTTGCTATGCTTTGAACACTTCGGCAGTTGTGACTGACCTTGACCGCTTGACTAGGTGACACAGTAACCGAGTTTGCTTGTTTGATTCTGAAAGGGCTACTGTTTCTATTTCTTTTTTGTAATAATTAGGATCCTTCTCTTTATTACCATCGGCAACGTATTGTATGTTTTTTGCATTATGTTGCTGCTAGTTACGTATAAAGCAAAGAACGATTGAATGACGAACTATTAGGAATTGAGCGATTATTATTAAAATAAGTTATTTCTACTGCATTCAATATTAATTGTTTGTACTTGCTGTTGTTTACTTCATTCTTTGCTAAAATTTGAAATAGTGAGGGATCCTGGTCAGCGCATTTAGCCTAATGAAAGTTTTTTATAGGCATGCTATTCCTCGCAATCCAGCCGTATTTTTAAAGTTAAGTTGAGTCATTGAGGTTCGATATTTTATATAACTAAAAAACTCAAGGCTAAAACTGCGATCGGGACTTGCAAAGGAGCATTTATTGTCATGACCCGAAATAGTGTTACCTCTAATTTAGCTAGATTTGTACGGTGTTCCACTTGTTTTTGTGTGGTTTTTCTCAATCACTACGGTGCTTAACGGGACCCTATCCATGCGGTCTGTATAAATACAGACGTCCACTGCGTAAATGCATATTCACTGTTTAATATAATTTGTTACGTAAGGGATTAATAATCACCCAAAATGATAAAATTAACATAATATATGATTATGATATTTCAGTTAGAACTTCTGGAAACAGACACTCAAGATAAAAAACTCGCAGTAGCGAAATCTCAATGATGTAGATAATTTCTGTAAAAAGTAAGATTAAGAATGTCTCGTAACTTCAGCCAAAGGAATAACGAAATTCGACCTGCAAAGGAAACACTCAAAGTTACTCCAAATGAATAAAAAATTGTACTTAGCTTGCTTTTGTGGGAAGTCACGGTGTTCCGATAACGACGCACGGCCTTGGTCCTCCTTCTCTATTTAGCGGATGACCTGGTTTGGCTTGAGTTTCCTCCGTGCGCGTTGTTTCGATGATTCGAGCCCTTGAAAGATCCGATGCTGCAGACGCATTCGGTTTGTTTCTTGAAGTGCCGGAAACGCTCACTAACGATGTTTTCTTGAATGATTCTAATGAGAGACGAAGCTTGCGTTGCCGTAGGAAAAGGACACGTCGGTTTTGTTTCTTGAAGTTATTCACTAAACGATGATACTAGGTTGCTTGAAGAATCTGCTGCTTTCGTCGTCGTTGAAGAGTTCTTATATGATACTTCATTATTCTGATTTTTCTTCGGAGAAGTTGTAGATTCCTTCTGGTACGCTTGCCACCACTTTTAGGGCTTGTGCCTTGTATGATAAGGCGCCCTATGAGGTAATGTTAGACTTGCGATAATCTTACGCTAAGTCGGTTGGTATTGCACTTCCATCTTCAATAGAGTGTCTTGGGGTTTGTAGATCACTTACGAAGTCGGGATTATCTTCTTGTTTATGACGACGATGTGTTAAAACTCATGATGATTCGGTGAGGAGGTTCTTGTAGAAAACACGAAGTATAAAAATATATATATTCTTCTTAGTTTACATGGTGAAGATCAGGTATGATTGTACAAGTCTTCTAATAACGATAGCTTGATCGCTTCTGCCAATGATGATGGCTAATTCTACTCTCTCTACATGATAAAGCTTAGGTAAAGAGGTACAGGTCTTCTAATGACGATAGCTAACTCTGTTCTGCCCGTCTACCATTTCTGTTACAAGTTATCAAGGAAGCAGATAGTATCTCGAACATATGAACATACAATCAGATGACATAGTTTCATACGAACATACAATCAAAATGAGACACGCTACAGATCACGTAGGCCGTTTGAATTATAGGTCGCGGTAGTTGTCTCAAGCAGGGAGCTTGGACTTAACGTTTACCTAAACAATTGAATGACTACAGGTGACTGCATGTTATCTTAGCCTACTTTTATTGTATACGTCATCTTTAGCGTCTCTAGTCTGATCACATTCCTGCAAGCAATCTGGTTGACCTCTTTAGTTTTAGTCTTTTATATATATGGACTAACATTCCATATTTTTATTATGTAAACACTTACAATTATACATCAAACGACTGGTTCCTTCTCTGAATGCAAACGTGGCTGCTGCCACGTTGTATTTAGCATAACTGAGATCTGGGCCGAACTGCGTTTTCAAATCATTCCCTTCTCTACTTTTACTTAGGGTACTTGTCCTCTCATTATTTGTTTTAAATGTTTCTATAAATTTAATTAACATATTTCTTAAAGTTTTAGTCTATTGTTTGTTTTAAATGTTCTCTAAGGTTTTTAATTAACTTATTATCTTGATATTTTAGTCTTAATGTATTATTTTACTATTAATTAAATTGTCACAATTTATAATTACAGGCTGAAGATGTACTCTGAAGTAGTATGAAACGTTCCTAATAAAATATTCTTCACAATGTTTGGTGGATTCCTGGACCCTTTTTATTATACTATACACACGTGCCATTGTTTACAAGCTTCACTTCCTCACAACATGGCGGCCCCGTGACGTCGCACTGGTCTCAGTGCAAGCCTATTGGCAACGTCATATGCAGTAATGTATATATATATCGAATATATATATATATATATTATATATAGATATATATATATATATATCATATATTATACATATATATATATATATATATGTATATATATATATATATATGTATATATATATATATATATATATATATATATAATATATATATATATATATATATATTATAAGTGGAACTGCGATGCCAATAATTTAAATGAAGCAAGATGCGATAAGGAAAAAATTTAGTGTTACATTGACTTTATTATACAATACATAATGATATCTTTAATTTAATTAAACAGAAAGATTATATTGTAAAATGGAAAGAAAACGAAGTGATGCAGTTAAATGTAATAAATGTGACATATATATATAATTTTTTCCAGGATTTCAGGGAGGGGTGCAAGTGCCCCCTCTTGCCCCTATGTGCGAGCCTCCATATGTGGCAGCAGGATATGAGTCAGTAACTAAGTGGTTGAGAAGTTAGGACGAGTTTGTTATGAAGCATAAGGTTGAGAATTCGTCTTACCCCATCAGTGTTTGGCCACATCCATGGGTAGCGTGGTGTGGGGCTTCGTCAATTCATTGGAACACTGTGAATGAATTATAAAACTTCTCGTAGAGATAAGAACGCATGATGTATCCTGGGAAGGACTATTCCTAATCATTGTAACTCCTTGTAATCAAACTAACGAGAGAGAGAATGATATATGAGGTATGAATTTATTTTTTAGGCAGGATAACGATGGAAGAAATTTGGGAGACAAAACAGTTTTCTTGGTAAGTATTTTAAAGTGGTGTTACAAACTAACTTAATGGGAAATCAACGCACCTCAAACGATGAAACGTGGCAAATGGAAGCCATCTGATAGTTGGGATTTCGAATGTTAGTGATATGTGAGGGAATGTAGTGTTTATGATTAAAATCTCAAACGCATTGCTTCCCTAAAAATGGAAGCGCGTTCGGGAACATTAAACCTTTTATTACTGGAATATAAGGTTGAAAAAAAAAAACAGGTTAAGATAATCGGTTGATCCAGTTTTCTTTTGCATGGTCACTGAAGCATGTTTGGGAATATTTATTGTTCCAGAAGTGTCGTCTTAAGTCAACACCAGTATTCGAACTCACGTGCGTCACCCTATTCTTTTGAATGGCTATATTTTTCTGTCTGAAGTTCTTTACCCAATTTCATTCTTTTTCTTTATCTAATTCTTTTTACAAAGGAAGACTCGGCAGTTATGCACGAGGGAATTCTATATATACAGCTATCAGCAATTGAAATCTGTCAAATAACCTGGCAGCTGCAAATACATAAATTTGTTCTTTATTATCATTATAAAAACATTCAAATTTAGCTGTGTAGGAAATTTCCTTTGTAAATAATCCGAACATTTTTGAAATGGAAGATTTTCTATATATGATGAAGAGATATGTCTATTCCAAAAATGAATCTTATGAAATTATCCTTCTTAGAATCTATTATCTTTGGCTAATTGACGTACCTAAGCCATTTTTGGAGTATTTATAAGTTACAGTTTGGTATTTCAAAGAACAAATACCCCATAAGCACAGCAATTATTAAAATATAATTTTTTTTAATCATTTAGATGTGTCAAACATTTTCCTAGTAACAATTTTTGCACCTGATATCTAGCAAGATGTTATATGTATTAGTTATGTTTGATATTAAGCAACAATAACGGAAGGTTTCTTTGGCTTTGAAAGGAATGAGATTCTGAAAATACTTCATAATCATATCCGTCATGGAAATATTGCAAGACAATATTGTAGTGCATAATGTTTGAAGGCAAACTTGTTTCCTATTACGCAGGAATGGAAAGTAGCAGAAAAATAATAAGTTTTGACGCGTTCTCTTAGTCTGGAACGTCTTAGTGACTCCATTTAACTTCATGATACACAATTTTCCCAAGTGCTGATCTTAAATTAAGAAATAGGAAACGTCATATCCTTGACAGAAATTCGTTCCGCCTGTTGTAAGATCGACACAGATTTTCTTGAGAGAAAACTGTGTCCTGGTATGCTCAACTATATTGAGCTGAAAACAAACTGAAGAATGCCTCAGTCGGTAATCAACCGTTAGACATAGCTGTTTTCTTTCTGCAGTGGCTCTTAAATATTACAACTAATGTATTCATATGCTCCCCCGACCCTATTACCTACTTTCATCCAAGTATTATAAAGAAAGAAAGTGTTATTTGTAGCTGTGAAGTTCTGGTAAAATTTGCCTAATTCATATTTTCTTTTCACTAAGAAAGCTATGAATAAAAACTAGGCGCAAAATCATAATTATCATCTCATTCTCTTCATAAATCACAATTTTCTAGTATCATAACAGGTTTTTTAGATTAATTTTTTCTGATGGCTTCACTAAGTTTTGTTGGGTCGTATCGAAACCAACAATATTCTCATAATGTTTTTTTCTAACGTGGCATTATCCTTCATAATATAAGTTTGTCGGACAGTTCAGAATGCCTCTGTAAGCTCGGGAACATTTTCATTTTCTGGCCTTCGTGTCTGCATTCTGGCTGAGTTGCTCACATTCTAAACAAGTTTGCTCTAGGGATTGAATGATGTAAGCATTGGCTTCATGTATGGATATTCTGTACATAGTTGCATTGGGGTTATGGTCTATGTTGCTTAGTTCTAAAGTCATGAGCAACCGCTATCTCAAGATTGGTAAAAGAAAAAAAAAATCCTTTAGGCTACAAGCTGTTTCCCTCTTGTTTCAGCAGACAAGCTGACGTGAATAAGCAAAAGGTGTTTCATGATTCTTGGAATGTTCATACCTTGCAACTGGAAAAACAGTTGTATTGGGAGCTTAGTGATCAGATTTCGAAGCACTATCCTCGAGTTGGGATTTGAAATCTGCGCAATGGTCAACCATGTATGCAAATGAAAGTATGATGATGGAACAACCTGTTCAATGCATTCTCAGTCAAGTTTAGAGCCGTTATAACCTATGTTGACTTTTGTCCTGATTGAACTTTCAAAATTCCTTACTGATTCTTTCGCCCCCCCCCTTTTTTTTTTTTTTTTTTTACATAGAAGCACTTGTAAATTAAGTTTTTAGGAGAAACATTTTTAAGGTGTCTTATTTGGAGTGAATAAAATGTGAAACCACGGGGTTATTAATGAAACTGGACAGAAACATTCCTGGAAAACTTCCTAGGGATGACTGGAGTTTCTTTGAATATATCTAGATATGGAGTTCAAAGTTACAGTTCACCTCTTCGGGGGTTTAATCGTTCTATATTCATTTATCTAATTGTGGTATGATTGTCGATGAATTCGTATATTCACAATAAGGAGGCTGAGCCTAGGAATAGTAATTTTATTCATATTATTTGGTGTCAAAAGCAGACCGCTTTAAACCGTTCCAAGTACTGGCTCAAATTACTCAGGAGGTACAAGGTACAGCACTAGCTCAATAAATGAGTAATATTATTACTAAATTCATAAGACCGACAACCTAGTCCCGCCATGTGTATACACCACAATATAGTAATGACAAGGTAGTCTCGCTCTAGTGACGAGTTTGGGACTCATTTACGCATATGATTTTGTGACGTCACGCAAATCGGTCAAAGCGATATTTTACTGATGTAAACTGGGATAATTGCCTTTGTTACTCTTTGAAAAGCGATTTAATAAATGTCCATCCATAGATTTAAGCGGTGAATACAATTTTGGACATATGAAATATAAATATTGTCGTTCATGTGAATATTGATATTGGAGAAGGCGAATCGGCGAAATGTTGCACAAATGGGTTTTTTGTGTGTGAAACTTTTAGAGATTGACGGGATCCTGGATAACGAGGTCACGGGAATTTTTCCACGGCTTTTTGAAACTTCCGTCTTGGCCTTGTGCGCATTTGGAACCTCGTTATCAATTGTTTTAAAGTTGATATACTCTAGTAAGTTGTCCGCTGGCGCGAGTTCACCTTTCAATCCATGTATTTTGTTAAATTTACATAATTTATTTTTGTGATAAAATGTGTGCCCCAGTTTTATCACAAAATTAAACTATGATAATTTAACAAGTACATTAACTGAAAGGCAGACTCACACTAACGGAAAACTTCGAAAAGGAAATAAAATTGAAAGTAATTCACATAGTGGTCCCAAATGCACACAAGGACAAGACAGGTAATTTCAAGAAACCGTGGAAAAAATTCCATGACCTCAGTCTCCAGGATCCCGTCAATTTCTAAAAGTTGCACAAGAAACCCTTATTTGTGCAACATTTTGCCTATTTTATTTTCCAGTATTGTTAATCACATTAACTACAATATTTCATATGTCCAAAATCGCATTCACCACTTAAATCTATGGCGTGATATTTATTAAACTGTATTTCAAAGAAATAAATGCAAATATTCCTATGTTTACACCAGGAAATTATTTCTTCAACCGGTTTGCGTGACGTCACACAGGACCTGTGCATGGGACTACCTGTTCTTTATATATCGTGGTCTGCACTACCATTGAAATGGTAAAGCCTGGATTGTCATGGGAGAAATCGGTAAAACTAGCGATGACTTATGAGCGCGGTGCAATATTTAGAGTTCTTTATACTCTGAACTTTGCATCCACATACATTTTTTTTCTTTCCATCTTTTCCGTCGCGACCCATTTAATTCATCTTGCGAGCCACAGAAGGGGGTTTAGTAGGTCATCTAAGTATTGAAAACACCATCATTAGTTGTACCATTTTTTTTCTTTTGGAGCAGCAGAAAACGTGACTTTACAGAACTTGGTTGTAATTTTTCTACCAAGTTAGATTATATCAACATCCTAACTGCAATTTATTACAGTACTTCTTAATGAACCTTTCCAAATTAAAGATTAGATTAGATTAGATTATAACATTTTTGGCACATAGCCAAGCGCCGGAGCCGAGGGGCCATTCAGCGCATATATATCTTTAAGAATAAAAGTCACTGTCGTACAAACAAACATACACACAACCGATTAACATACAAATCATTCATTCATAAAAACCAAACAAGAAGCCTAAAACAATTAAGAAAAAAAATTAAAATTCATAAAAAAAGACCAATATTTTTTAAAAATGTCATAATTTGCTCTGCCTGAGCACCTTCACCTAAAATATCGCCAAGAGACTTATTTGCCAGCAAACAAGCTCTACGTTTGTTTTCAAAATGAGGGCACTCCACCAAAATATGCACCACAGTCAAATCCACATGACAAGTGGAACAGCGAGGAACCTGCCTATCCGCTCCACTCATCATTAGATACCCGTGAGTATATTTAGTGTGGCCAATACGTAATCTAGCTAAAACTATCTCAGACCTTCTATCCATCCGGCTATGAGGCCAAGGATGAACAGAAAGCCTAATCGATTTCAATTTAAGATTATTATCTAAAGTAGACCAGTAGGCCTGCCACTGGTCTCTACAATAAAATCGAATGGTACTTTTAAAATCAGATACAGGGACGCCCATGTTGGAAATGTGCCTAAGCCTAGTTGCAGCCTTAGCAGCAGCATCGGCTCGCTCATTCCCAACAATTCCAACATGGGACGGAGCCCAACAAAATCTAACAGAAAATCCTCTTCTATTAATTAAAAGATAAAACCAATCTTGTACTTCTTGCACTAAAGGGTGGCAAGAGACTAGGCTTTTTAGAGAAGATAAAACACTCAAAGAGTCGGTAAAAATGGTAAAAACCTTGTTAGTACAAGAACTATAAAAAATATATTTAAGAGCAGTCAAAACTGCCAGCAGTTCCGCTGTAAAAACAGAAGAATTAGAAGGAAGTTTCTTTTTAATGATATTACCACTAGTCACTACAGAGCAACCAACACCATCAGAACCCTTCGAGCCATCAGTATATATATGATGAGAATCACCATGTTCGGAAGCATGGTCCAAAAAACTTGCCCTCAACTGATCACCAGAACTGTTGCTCCTGCTGTCCCTAATTGGGCAGATTTCTAGGCATGGTCTATTCCAAGGAGGAAACTTTGAGGGCGAAATTTCAGCTACTGCAGGGGGAAGTAATCCCACCTCCCTGGCAGAGCTTGCTAGTCGGACCTCAAGCGGCTTTGGCAGTCTCGGTCTATTTGGGGCTCTGTCAGTTGGTTCTCTAACGTACTTATAGTTAGGGTTTAGCTTTGACGTAAGTATTCTTGATATGACTCTCAAGCCTATTTCCTCCCTACGGATAAATAGTGGGGTAAAACCCGACTCAACATATAGGCTTTCTACTGGTGAAGTTCTATAGGCTCCCATACAAATACGTAAAGCCATATTATGGACAAGATCTAATTTCTGCAGTGTTGTCTTGCATGCACAACCATAAACTTGACAACCATAATCAATTTTGCTTAGGCATAAAACCTGGTACATCCTCAAAAGGGTGATTCGATCTGCCCCCCAGTTAAAATTAGATACAACTTTAAGAATATTAAGTCGAAGCTTCACGTTACATACAACTTCATTAACATGTTGAGTAAAAGTTAATTTTTTATCAAATGTAACACCTAGATACTTAATGCTATCTTCATAAGGTAAAATCGAATCGTTTAAAAACAACGTAGGGATCTCTTCCACTCTTCTTAATCGACAAATCGTATAGCTTTGGTTTTTTCTGGTGAAAATTTGAACCCTTTAGTACTGGCCCATGATGTTGAAGCATTAATAGCAGTCTGGATCATTTGACAAGCTTCAACAGCTGTGGACTTACTACAGATTATTGCATAATCATCAGCAAAGGTCAGACCATGCACCCCGACAGGAACTTGTTCTAGTAGACCGTTGACAGCTACATTAAAGAGTGTTGGACTAAGAAAGCTTCCCTAAGGTAACCCTTCTTCCTGAGGGTAAGCAGAAGAAATGTAAGAGCCCACTCTTACTTTCAGGTAACGTTCTGACAAAAAATCTTTCAGACAATAGAATAAATTACCCACAACACCCCACTCTACAAGTTGCAAAAGGATACCCCCTCGTCAGGTAGTGTCGTAGGCTTTTTCTAGGTCAAAGAACACTGCAACAGTCTGGTTTTGCACAGCAAAAGCATTCTGTATCTCCCGAGTAAGGAACATCAAAGGGTCAGAAGTACTTCTATTTTTCCTAAAGCCAAACTGCCGATTTGATAAAAGATTCTTTGAATCCAAATACCACACAAGTCGAGCATTGACCATCCTCTCATAAATCTTGCTAACACAACTAGTTAGAGCAATTGGCCTATAGTTCTTAGGGAGGAAGGAATCTTTAAAAGGTTTTAAAACAGGTACAATAATCGATATCTTCCAAGACTCTGGTGAAGTTCCTGAAAGCCAAAAACTGTTTAAAATGTCTAAAAGAAATTGTTTTGTAGTTCTAGGCAAATTAAAAATCATTGAGTACAGTATATCATCTTCCCCAGGAGATGTTGGGGAAGATAACGAGATAGCATGATCTAATTCTTTCATGGTGAAAGGAAGATTATACGACTCTAAATTTAAACTAAAAGCAGGAACAACTGTGGTACCGTCCCTAATACTCCTGAATGCAGGAGAGTAATGTAGGGTACTAGATATATTAGAGAAATGCCTACCAAAGGTTTCTGCAACTTCTCCAGAATCAGATATGAGGAAGCCATCAATTTTCAATATAGGCAAGGGAGGTGGAGAAAATTTCCCTTGCAGCTTTCGGATTCTGTTCTAGACAAACGACATAGGGGAATCATATTTTAATTCACTTATATATCTGATAAACGATTACCTCTTTGCTTGCTTGAATGTTTTCTTTTGCTTAGCAAGAGCTCTTTTATAGATAATTTTATTTACCAAGCAAGGATATCTATGATATCTCTTGTAGCAAGTTCTTGGTATCTTTTGGCTCAAGGCGCATGCATCACTCCACCAAGGTACTAGAGGACGACGAGGTTTACCAGACGTTCGAGGAATAGACAGCATGGCACCACACAGCAATATACTGATTAAATACTCATAAGCGGATGTTGGGCTCTAAAAATCTTTTATATCTTAATCAATTTCAGTAGATTTTTTGAATAATCCCCAGTCAGCCTCCCCTACCTTCCATTTCGGTAAATATGGAGATGGAATATTTTTCATAAACTTTAAGTGAATGGGCCAATGATCACTCCCATGATCATTTTCTTGGTTCTACTACCCACTGGTAATCTAACCTCAAAGACGAAGAGCAGATAGTGAGGTCAATGGCTGAGTCAGTATTATGAAAAACATCATGTCTTGTAGGGGAACCATTATTCATTAAAGTGATGTCATTTAAGTCAAGCAGCTGTTCTATTATTAAACCCCACCGGTCGCAGTTTGGCTCTCCCCAGAGGGTGTGCTTGGCATTAAAATCCCCCATCAAAATGAAGGGTTTAGGAAGCTGGTCAATCAATGTCTGTAGATCGGTTAATTCTAGCTGACGAGGATTACCCTGCGCATCCTCCAATCTACTTTCTAATGATGGATCCAGGTATAAAGAACAAATAGTGATCCATTTATAATTGAAAATTTGAACTGCACAAGCCTGCAACACAGTGTTCAATTGAACAACCCTATGATTAACAGACTTGCGGACTATGATGCCTGTGCCTCCCTGAGCACGTACACCTATCAGGGGTGGAGACCTATGGAATGAATAATTAAAACCCAAGTTGGGAGTGTGCTCTCCCAACTTTGTCTCCTGAAGACACATTGCAGATAGATCATGATCCCTAAACAGAACCCGAACTTGCTCTCTATTTGGTATAAACCCACGGATGTTCCACTGCATGAGAGCCATTATTTAGAGGAAGGGATCTTAAAATTCCCTACTAATTTAGGAATCTGTGTCCTGGTGAGAGAGATCTTATCAGTTTTACCAGTACTATTTGACCTAGATCTAGGTGTTACAGATCTTTTAGAAGATGGGCTTTCACTTGCCCTTTCAGTTTTACTTTTGTTTTTTCTATGATTGCTGAGTGACCGTGAATGAGGCGAAGAGGGAGAAAGGGCCCTCTTCTGACGAATAAGCAGGGCCTCCATCTCCTTACTGTCATCTCCACGGTGCACTGTAATGTCAAGATCAGGTGAGGGCTCAATGTCAGGCAATGTCCCTGACAGAGAGAAGTCGTCGTCATATAGAGACCTGGCTTGAATCCTTGAACCAACAGGGTCCCCTGGCTTGACCAGAGTTTCTGCAACATGGGAAACCCCAACAGGGGGGGCATGAGAAGCCCCACCAGGGGGGGTATGGGAAGCCCCACCAGGGGGGGCATGGGAGGCCCCACCAGGGGGGGCATGGGAAGCCCCACCAGGGGGGGCATGGGAGGCCCCACCAGGGGGGGCACGGGAGGCCCCACCAGGGGGGGGCACGGGGTACCCCACTAGAGGGGGTGTGGAAAGCACCACCAGCGGGGCACAGAGGAGCCCAACCAGAAGGGGCACCAGAAGAAGCAGTATTCAATTGTTGTGCCTTCAAGGCATCCGAATAAGTTTTCCTGCCCAACAGCTTTTTGGCCTGTCCCACACTGATGTATTCGTCAAGAGATTTTAGTAATGCATCTTGTTCTTTCTTGAATGCACTACATTTCTTATCACGGGCTTGATGTTCACCCTTACAGTTTACACAAATTACTGGTCCAGAACATTCCTCGTGCTCAGGCTGACCACACGATTCAGAGAGTTTATTTCTGGTACAAACATTAGAGGAGTGTCCAAAACCAAAACATTTAAAGCACTAGAGCACTCTCGGTCTATAAGGACGAACTTTCATGATTTCACTGTCAAGAATAATTTCAGATGGCATAAAAGAATTTATAAATGTTAAAATAAGCATTGATGAACGGGGCACTTTAAAAACCTTCCAAACTGCATCTGGACACATTTCCAAAATTTCCTCCTCATCCATTTCATGTAAATCTTCATTAAAGATAACACCCTTCGCATAACTAAAATTATAGTGAGGTTTTACCTCTTTTACCATACCCTCGGGATCAAGCTTCAAATTTAGGAGCATTACTGACTGAACATTGGTCTTGGTATGAACTAAAAAACTATTACGCCCAAAGCGAGTTACTTCTGGGCTCCCAACATTGCCGATTTTCTGGCTTACCAACCTTTTCACCTTGAAGAGGTTGCCTCTCTCACCATGCGTCGAGATAATTAACCACTTAGCTGGGTCTGGAGATCTGGAGATTTTACTTATTCTATTAGGATCTTTTATTTCATTTGGTGGTTTATAAATGTCAAGATACCTAGGGACCTCTTCTGCCTCTACAAGTCCAACACTCATAGAATCTGACCTAAATTCTCTAAAGGCTCTATGAGCTTCCGATGCATTGTTGAAAATTATCCAGAATTCAAAAAAACCATAATTATTGCCAAGTTTATTTCGTAATTCTTTGATGTTCCCAAATTTACAAAATTCATTAAATATCGTGTCATAATTCCAGTCTAAAGGGACTGGTTTCACGTGCAGAATGTTTGTAACAAGGAGCTCATTTGAAAAAGGCTCCAAAGTTACAATGGAGGAATTACCAGGTTTTTCCTTGTCCTTATCCTTGCCTAAGTCGTCAACCGAAGATCTAATTAATGTTGCCATAAGACGAAGGATTTATGATTCGTCCAGGTAGCCCCCCACCCACCATGGAGCCACATTTAGAGGACAGTGTTATCCCATACAGGGCTGCCCTAGGGGTACCACCCAGATATACACCCCACCCTCAGTGCTTAAGGCGTCATGATGTCCGTCGAGATCAGACCCAGCACTAAGAGCAGGGTTTGACATATAAACTTTCCCCTCGCTCGACCACGTTAGGTACTCGAGTTCTACGGGTGAGGTGGCATGCCAACCATCCTCACCCTCCACCAAATCCAATGAGAAAGTCCAAATCATGTCCAAAACCAATCCAAGTCATCAACATAAAATCCGTGCCTTATAGAGGGAGGAAGCAGAAGGATGAAAAGTTTTAGTAAAAGGAAAAGGGCTGACTTATTTAGTTGGATCAACAGCTAGGCACCAAGGCCCAGCAAGAAAGTAGTTCCCACCAGGCATCAGGGCCCAGCTGCTGAACCCTAAGCTTCAGCATCTGGGGGAATTTCCAAATTAAAGAATAATTTACTGTACTGACCTACTTCTCAGAATACAGGGACATTACCCAAACTTGTATCTACTGTCCTGCTAAAAAGCCGTCCTCAATTTTGGAATCCGGAAGAAATACTGAGTCGTTGTGATCCTTCTCATTTCAAATGTTACTTGTCGGTTTCATCTCATCTGTCCTCCCACGGCCACGGGTGACGTCACGATGTGATACAGCCGCATTGTACCTCGTGATTGGCTGAAAATCTATGTTTCTGACATCACTGGCTTATTGTGGTAAATATCCAGACGAATTCTGTAGCTGCCTATTTGAATGTTTATATATAAAAGAACTCTCAGACCTTCTGATATAAATCATAAACATTCTGATTTGTATAGATAATTTACGTATACGAGCACAGGAAAGATGAGCTTGTGTCAAAGAGTTTACTTATATCAGACACAAATAAACAAACGATGGCCTTGCAGTAATTATGTTTTGTCTCATTGGTAAACCCAGGGAACACGTAGAAGTATGCCCAAAAACCGTTCAGGTCCCAAGATTTCCCTCTCATTCATTGAATGAATAAGAAAAGAAAAAACCTTTATCTTACTACCCATGCCTGTAAACTGGGAACATAACCTTTAATTATGTTGACAGCTGGATAACGGAGCACTGACATTAAAAAAAAAATTTTGATTTTACAGGTCTTACTTTACATAATTACATTTCATATCGGTCAAAATTACTTTCTTACGTAGTAACCATTATTTATTCATTCTATCTAACTGACATTTAGCAAGTGAAGGCTAGCCATTCACGCCGTATAGATGTCATCATTCACAATGGATGACTAGAACTCGGTAAGATTTCAAATCCTTCCTAGCGAAGTTCTTTGGCAAAATAATACAGAAATTGCCCATCGTTTTGTATGCTTAAGAAAAAAAGAGTAATGTGAACATACAAAATATTTTGAAAAGAAAACTACCACACTATTGCCTTTCAGCCAATTGCAGCGCTGTTCCATTCACGTCCACCAGATAACCAAATGCACAATATTTTATGCTATTTCGAATGTTATCCTACTCATGTGCATGTAAGAAATGCTTAGAATAACTTTCATTCACACTCTCTAGCCAGATGTATTTTTATTTACCTGCAGTGAGATAAAGCGTAATTATTGGGAGTTTATCCTTCGTTTGTGTTTGATATACGAAGAGCATTTGGTACAGGCTCACCACGCGTCTGCTCGTATTGTCCTATTTGCGATAAAAATCGGCATGTTTATGATCTGTATAAGAAGGTGCAAGTGTTCTTTGTCTATATAACTATTCAAATGTATTACTGAAGAAATAAATGGCATCTTGATCACAGTTGAGCCTAAGAATTTTGTACCGTAAGAAATATATATCACACCTAAACACACAACTGAAGTTCACATGAGAAAATATTAAAAGGTTAGTTTGAATTATTTTCGACTTCAAATACCAGTTCTTTACCTTAAACGAAAATCTAAATTATTTGGGATTTATAGAAACTTAGTTTGAATCAAGCTACCATAAAATCCAAATAATTTGTTTAGAATATACCATTTATCGTGGTAAATTTCCTTTACCTTTTCTGGCAAATGACGTTGTTTTAAGTAATCCATACTATTCTAGCCTAGGCAAACCAATCATAACTCCATTAAATCCAATAATTCTTAAGAAATTACAATTTAACTAAGCTGAGTGAATTCTTTTTCTGTATACACGACCTTTTTTTTGCAAAACTAATTCTGTATTCACAGACCTTACGCTATACGACTTCGTATAGGATATTTTCGTCACATTGTATATTTCAACTGATTAGCAACCAAAGCAGTATGTACACATTAGCACATTTAAAGAAATAATATAATTAAACAAAATCATAAATAACGATTTCTATTTTATTCTACTGTATTTTTAATGTGGTTTGTATCCATTTCACAGAGAGAGAGAGAGAGAGAGAACATATCACGAAATACCGTCTGATTTGTGGAAAATATCGAATATGAAGAGGGCATTGTGGTAAATACAATTACACACACTCGCATATACATACACACATACATACATACATACATACATACATACATATATATATATATATATAATATATATATTTATATATACATAACATATATATATATGTATATATTACATTCATATATTAATATAAATATATATATATATGTAAGTATTTACATAATAAAAATATGGAATGTTAGTCCATATATATAAAAGACTAAAACTAAAGAGGTCAACCAGATTGCTTGCAGGAATGTGATCAGACTAGAGACGCTAAAGATGACGTATACAATAAAAGTAGGCTAAGATAACATGCCGTCACCTGTAGTCATTCAATTGTTTATAAACTTTAGTCCAAGCTTCCTGCTTGAGATAAACACCGTGACCTATAGCTCAAGCGGCCTACGTGATCTGTAGCGTGTCTCATTTTGATTGTGTGTTCGTATGAAACTATGTCATTTGTATGTATGTTCATATGTTCGAACTACTGTCTGTTCCTTCATAACTTGTAACAGAGATGGTAGACAGGGCAGAACAGAGTTAGCTATCGTCATTAGAAGACCTGTACCTCTTTACCTAAGCTTTATCATGTAGAGGAATAGGATTAGCCATCATCATTGGCAGAAGCGATCAAGCTATCGTTATTAGAAGACTTGTACAATCATACCTGATCTTCTCCATGTAAAACTTCAGAAGAATATATATATTTTTACTACTTCGTGTTTTTCTACAAGAACCGCCTCCTCACCATGAGTTTAACACATCATCGTCATAAACAAGAAGATAATCCCGACTTCGTAAGTGATCTACAAACCCCAAAACACTCCATTGAAGATGGAAGTGCAATACCAACCGACTTAGCGTAAGATTATCGCAAGTCTAACATTACCTCATAGGGCGCCTTATCATACAAGTCACAAACCCTAATATATATATATATATATATTATATATATATATATATATATATATATATATATATATGTATATATATATATATATGTATACACACACACACACACACACACACACATATATATATATATATATATATATATATATATATATATATATATATATATGTGTGTGTGTGTGTGTGTGTGTGTATACATATATATATAATACATATATATATATATATATATATATATATATATATATATATATATATATATGTGTGTGTGTGTGTGTGTGTGTGTGTGTGATATATGCTACTTCAGGGTATTTTACTATATTAGGAGTGCTCTTCACATTGACTGAAAGTGTGTCATACTGCACGTTAGCGTTACGTAATGCCATTCCCCACACAAATCAGAAAGTAAATACAATATGTACACACACACACACACACACACACACACATATATATATATATATATATATATATATATATATATATATATATATATATATGTGTGTGTGTGTGTGTGTGTGTGTGTGTGTGTGTGTGTGTGTGTGTGTACATATTGTATTTATTTCTGATTTGTGTGGGGAATGGCATTACGTAACGCTAACGTGCAGTATGACACACTTTCAGTCAATGTGAAGAGCACTCCTAATATAGTAAAATACCCTGAAGTAGCATAAATTAGAAAGGTCTTATGTATTTAGACAGCTTTTAAATTATCATTCAATTGCCATCACTTTCATGATGTAAAGCAAGAGATTTTCATAGCTGAATTTTGTCTTAAAAGATCTGTTTAAATCATGCGATGAGCTTATCCTTCAAATGTAACAATTGTGGACTAGGTTTATCAATAAAACTGGCAGTAAACTGATGTCTATTAGAATTCTTGATCGTAGGAACTCTGATCAAGTGGTCAATGTTAATTTGGCGAAGTCCTATCATTTGAATAGTTTGGGAATTATCTAAAATGTGTAATAGTGAGTATTAATATTAAGACTTTATAATAACAGTTGAAGATCTCGTAATCTGTTGGAAACTTGACATTAAATTTTGTTATCCTATCCTTTATCGATTTGATTTTAACAATTTCAAGACTTTAAAATGATTATCCAAGAAAATGTCTGCGAGGTTTCATGGCATTAGTTCCTTCTGGGTGCTGCACTAGCAAATCTCCTTGACCTTTTATATTGTGTTTGCGTAGGTGGTTACAGAGAGGTCAATTTGGTCACTACTAAAAATTCTAGGTCCGACAATCACCAAGAATTCCTGTCATAAGTATAGTTTTTAAACAAACGTATTATAAGATAGCCTTCATGGGACTGAACCAATCTCTACAATCAACAGTGCTTTAGGTTTGTTTCAAATACCACCTCTACCTTTCATTAATCAGTTCTATTATAGATTATCTGATAAATTATACGATAAATTGATGATTGTAGACACATGAAAGTAGTTAATTCCGAGACGTCTTAATTCTAGGACTCATAATGTTACTCCAGCATTAGGAGGCTACTAGATTATCCATCAACAAGAATACTCGTAAGTCTATTTGATCAAGCTGTCACTATATCATGCTCATTTTTGTAAGGAATGGGCACATTTACTTGTATCGAGGCAACCACTGCGTATCCTTTTCTTACTTCTAAGAAATCTTTGATGAGGTTTCTGGGTGGGACTTAATAAAAGGTTTTGTAAATATTATTTCAAAAGTCTCGTAAGTATAACTTCAAAATCTATGACTGATGCATTCCATCCTGTGATACAATCAAAAAGGAATTGCGCAATGGCGCATCAGAGGTTTTTAGCTATTCAGGCCATATTCTTTTAATGGACATCAAGCTGATGAAGCCTTATATTCTAAGGCTCCTCTCTTTAACTTTTACATTTTCAGAAGTTTCCTCAAAGACTTGTAACGTCAAGGGAACCGGTAATCTGATACCTAGTGGGCTCTACCGTGTCATCACTTGATGGCCATATTATACCTAAAAAAGCTACTATTTTCTGCTTAAGCTGTATGGAAGATGCCGCATGCTCAGTCATTAAAGAATTAAATAGTTTTGGTTATAAATTTTTCCATTGATAGCAAGATAATATAATCCTCGCAAACATAAGCTTCTTAAGCAAAGCTAGCTCTACGTATCCCAGGTGTCTCTGGAAAACTTTTTTTTTTTTATATATATTTACTGCATCAATCTCAATTGTGGACCCGAGCTGTAAATTTATGTCAAACTGCATGCGTGTACCTGTGCTCTGGACTCTTAACTATCATCTCATATACAAATACACTTGTGATGGCATAAAGAATTGTGACTTACGTTTAATTAGAGGCTTTGCTTGTTTATGGAACAACGTTTTTACGTTTTCGAATAATATCTTTTGTTGATATTATTGAATTTTTGCTTAGATTTTCTTTTTTGTGTTATGAACTACAAAAACCTATGTCTGTAACCCCGGTTTGTAAAAAATCATATTTTAACTCACTTGTACAATGGCTTAAAGCTACATGGACTCCAGGACTTAATTAATGTTCCTTTATTTCATGGCCTATAATGCCGCATGAGATAAAGAGATGAAAGTCTGCCCTACCATTTCTCACTTCAGTGAGCCTCTTCTAGAGCAATATGATTAATAAAGGATAGGAAGAAATGACAAAACAGCCAATTTTGACAAAAAGGTGCTTCTTTTGTAATTCTAGATCCTCTCTGATCTGTAATGTCAGGTCTAACTTCTAATACAGCAGCTGCAACGTAAATCTGAGTGTATACTCTACTATATATCACCACAAAAAATGCATTTTAAGGCAGGAATGTAGTTGCCTTTCTCTTGCAAAAGATAAAAATATGATTGGAACATTAGTATTGGACAATTTATATTAAGTCTTGTGTTGGAGCCACTTACAAGACATTTTCGCCGAAAGGTACTCTTCATCAATCCTAATTTTTTCTTAAGTTATCTTTTTACTAGCACAGGCTTTTCGCTCTGGGAAACAGGACATTTCCGGTCACACTTTACCTGACCGCCTACTTACCAAGCTTTGGATTATTAATGATGTAAAAGTGTTGTATTGTCAGTTACTATGAGATTCAGAGCTTTCGTCCCGGTGTTTTTCCGGAATAGCTTTTTTCTGTGCATTGACAAAGACATTACTTTGCCATAGTATACTTTACACCCATACCTAATTTTCGGCAGCATTAGGAAAAAGTATATTCATAAGAATAAAATAAAGCAGCCGAAGCCAGTGGCGGAACACTCAAATGTATGGGGTCAAAGTTATACATGACGTAAACATATGATGTCCGACTCCTTTCACAAGGTGATGGCGACAAACAGCTGTTTCTGAAATTCTGAATGAATATTCGTACCTTGTCAAGGCTTCAAGAATGGCGGCTATGATAAGTCATTGTCCCCGTGGTTGCAGCACAGCTTTTGTGATTCGACTTGTACAATTGTTTAGAAGTGAGGAGGCCCGCGGCAAACCCTATATAAGCTTAAACAGGTAAATGAATAATAAGGCCCTTTTTTGGGTAAGGAGTACACCCGGACATCCAAGGTTACCAAGTTTTCCTCATTTGTTGAGTTCCTTAAGGTACTGAAAGATAATTATATATGCTCTATAAAATAATAGTTCTTGATTCTTAGTAAAATATAACTTGCGGAACAACATTTAAACTTGCTTTGCCTAAAAAAAAGTCATGGGTTATAATACATCACTGAATGACCTCTATAGGTCCCAGTGCTTGGCTTGAAGTCTAAATTCTATAATCCAAACTAATCCTATGCAACTTTCTATCTATTACAATGATCGTCACTGTCATATTAGGAAAAATATCAAGGGAGATACGACGAATGCCAAAGTTTTCTTCACTTTTTCAATTGATTTTTAATTAAATAATTTTTCATTGGAGAAATAGTGATAGAAAGTAATTTCTCTGATTACTTGTGGAAACCCTTTTCTTCAAGAATTCTAACACTCGACCTCATGGCATAAATCCTATAAACTACTACTTCTACTACTAACACTACTACAAAGTGTAAACACGGAGTATTGGTTGTGTTTCATTGTTGCCAGAGGTAGAGACTTTTTCAGGAATAGCCAATTATCCATCGAGAAGGAGGCAAGTTAATAACGTCATAAATTACGTCATATATCTTCGAAAGACATTTCTCTTTGAGTTTGCTGGCGATGTCTACAAGAAATCGGCGTTACTCTTATAATTACCAAAATGTTGCAACTTTCGTAATACAGGATACAGTCAAAAATTAGGTAGGGATTAAGATACCCTGTGACAAAGTGTCATCCTTGTCAGGTGCGCTGATAAAATTTTATTCCCGAAAAACACCGGGACACCGGCTGTGAATCTCATAGTAGCATAAAATAAAAGATGATTACATTTTTTGTAATTTTGTCAATAATTTACAGACCAAAATGTTTTGCTTGACGATTTTTCTGTGTAAAAAGGCGGAAAATATTTTCCCTTATTTTGCATTTATACGGAGATTGTCAAATATAATTATGTAACCATTATGCAAAATCCCGTATTGTCTGTTAGCAACTGTTTTAAAATGTTTGTCAGTGCTTTGTTTATGGTATCATGAAAAAATTTACCTTTATTCCTGTGACTTACTTTCTTGCTAAAAATGTCACGTTTTATTTGTCAGTGCCTTTTTCAGTAACTCGCGTCGTTTCCAGGATATTAATATAGCGTAAGAAAACACTGATATTTTACATACAG
Organism: Macrobrachium nipponense; assembly: GCF_015104395.2. Taxonomy (NCBI): domain Eukaryota; kingdom Metazoa; phylum Arthropoda; class Malacostraca; order Decapoda; family Palaemonidae; genus Macrobrachium; species Macrobrachium nipponense. The sequence continues at coordinate 42,749,801 of NC_087217.1, read as the reverse complement.
TAGTAAGTTATCATACAGATTTCTCATAGGTTGAAAAATTCGCTTTACTTACACAAATAAATTCGAACGGAAATTGTGGCTGTTTAACCAGCACTCTTATATTTACTGATCAAACTTTTGGCCAACGAAAAATAGCAAATCATGTTTGGTTTGCTAATTGAAGTAAGATTGTTCCGATGAAACAGCTCGTTAACGAGATACCAAGGATAATGATACTTCCAACTTCGAAAGAGAAATGAACTTGTTTTTTTAACCATTTCTAATTTCATTTGCATTTTACCTTCCTCTCTTTTTCATTTACTAGTGAATTTTCAGGACTCGAGCAGCTTCTTTGCAAGGCCGATTTTTACTCTTTTCCGCAAACTTTGGTCTTCTACTCGGGTTTAAAATTACTGATTCCACTTACTGCTTCCTTCTTTTCCCTGCCTCTTTGTCATAATTCATTAACATTATTTATGTTTCTGGTTTTTGCTATTGCCGAATAATAGTTTTTTTCCCTTTTTACCGCTCCAACAACCCTCCTCTAAGACTGTCAATGATGTATGTAGTAGTATTTGCTCTTACAATGAACCTTCACCGAACTCCGGAGCTGTCTCCATAACGTTTTATTGGGTTAAACTAAGTAGGATTATGATAGTACTGACCCTTGAATAAAGGAACCCCTGAATGCTATGTAGTCGAAGGGGATGAGAGACCTCGTGCGGACCACTGGACTCTCACCTAGCAATATGGATATAAAATAGGATAAGGCTTATGCCACGTGGGCCTTCCCTATAGGATGTGCGGAAAATTATTAGATGTATAAAAAGGCCAGGTGTGAACCTCTGGACTCGTGAACCAATCAAAGACACGTTTGCAGAACACCAGGAAGATAAATTAGTACATCGACAAAATGGCCACAGTTCAGTCTGTTGTCCCCTTCCCATCATTAATTCTCATTTTCAACCAAGTTCTGTTGACAACGGATGACTAATGGTTCCAGTCTTGAAAACTTCTAGAACTGCGTGAAGAGTTGAAGAAACATGGATTTCAGTTGGTGGTCTTCAGCAAAAGTTAATTACTAACTAAGAGATATATCTGAAGCTCTTAAGTCATAGGTTTAGATCTCTCTTGGATATGCACACTGGCCTACTAACATATGTTCCGTGATTGCACATAATGAAGATAATTGTGGAAAACGATTCTTTTTTATGTTACGGGCATAAATTATGTATAACGAGGTGTGCCCAGATGGATAAGATTAATCAGGTTCATGGCACAATGAAGCTCAAGTCAATAAGGGATGGAAGGCAGTTAAATACCATTGCCTTTTTTATGCTAGTTACAAGTTAAATGAACTGAACTTTATGTATAAAATCTATGTTTAACTGTGGTACGGTTAGATTAAGACAGGTTTCTACATCTAGTTTTCTTTTCATCATGTTCTTTACAAAATGGCAGCCTTTGATCAAATATAGCATGAGTTGTCCATGATTTTCCCAGAGTAAGTGGCAGCTATCCTCTTTTCATTCATGCTACATCACCTTTTACCATACATAGGGGCTTCTTAATTATTGCATCCAGCTGAAAGGGAGAACATGTAGCTTCAAAACAGCTCGTTACCTATACACTAGCAGTGTACTGTTAGAGTCTGTTGGATCTTCCAACCATAAAAACCTTGTATAGTTTCTATATTGTTCTCTAAGTTGCAACATTAAAAATGCATTCTCTATGTCACTAATACAGGCAAACGATTTTGTTCTCTACTTCAGTAGAACCTTGAGTAGGTTAGCTGTTATGTGTCCTGTCCACAAGCTTAAACCATTTTTTCCTTCTGACCGAACAGGCAAATACTATCCTAAGGGTTGTTGCACTGTCCTTTTTAACACCATGATGTGCAAAGAAATGACAGTCCTCATCAGTTTTAAAATATTCCACTCTCTCTATGAACCTCCGATCCTCATGATCCTTCAGGATTTTTTTTATAGTGTTCTAGATGCTGTGTCCTTTTGAAACTTAACACACTTGCTTGAATATATTCAAAGCCAACACAAAGTTGATCTCCTTTTATTACCTTTCCAATGCAATGACACAGCAAGCTGTTTGTCAGTTTCGTAATAGGTTGTATTACTCTCAAAGTTCTCCAATACCTTCTTTTCCTTTTCCGTTATCTCACTGCAGTTAATACCTAAATGATCCAGACTCCATCAAGTTTCAAGATATTCCCTTGGTTCCAAAATGGAAACATGAGTTTCCTCGGTGGGAGGAGAACTACAGGTTCCGGCCACCACATAAACAAATAAGGTTGGTATCAATACTAAATTTTCAAGTTTCCTAAACCCTGGATTGTAATATGTTGTACACATTGTCAACCCCTTTTCACAATTCTATAGGCGATTGTTTCCCTACAGGTAGATAAAAATCTTTATCAGCCAAGCTGAATTTCGTTTGACACAACGACCATAAATTCTTTTTAACGTAAATGTTTTTGTACATGCTGGTAGTTCGTCTACCACTATACAATCCATATGTATTAACCTATCCTCATGAGGTACAATGATGTTTACCATTTCATAGTCTTTTACTGCTTTGGAAGTCAAATAAACTCTCAATGATATATTCACGACTTTCCTGCTCTTATAACGGAGTCCCTCAAGAGCAGATCTCTTTATAAAAGATCTGTCAGCACAGGTATCCAACAACCCTCTCTTTCGCACAATGCTACCTCTTTTACCCTGTAGGGTTATTGAGGGTGTAAGTAAGATTGGCTGCTTAGTCCACTTATTTCCTTGTCCAGTATTTGTCAGAGAGAGCATTCCAACTTGTACCTCCCCCCCCCTCCCCATAGTCTTTGGATGGTTTCATTTACACATAGCTTTATGATGTCTAACAGTGCAACCATTATTACAACCGTGCCGGTCACAATCGGAACTGAAATGTTTATTGGATGCGCATATGAAACACAGGCCCAGATTTATAAATTTTTCTATCTTTCCTCCTCTGGTTACATAGGATTTACAATGTGTCCATATATGATTGCCTCTGGAAAGTGCACATCCTTTAACCTTGTTTAACTTGGCTTTGTTTGTACTTTTAGGCTCCACTGATTTTGTTGTTGTTGTTGTTGTTTTTTGGTCTCACAGACTGCCATTGTTCTACTGCAAAAGTAGATATCATAATTAATGTATTAGCTTTCACTGGTTTAGTCTACTCAAATTGAGTAGTTCTTCTTCATGATGTATCTTAAAGGTGTCAAATTTAAGCTAATCTTCCCCATACCTTCGTTTTATTATTTCACTGACACTATTAGGTACTTTGGTGTAGAGCAAGCTGGTATACAACTCACTCAATTCCAACTGTTCACTCTCCAATGATCCTATGCAGCATTCAAATTGTGCATCAGTCTGGAAGAGCTTTTAAACGCACAACTGGATCTCGTCCTTCCTGCTATAGCTTTCTTTCAACAAGTTGACTGCTTTCAAATATTTATCACTTTCTTGTTTGAAACCAGATATTAGTTCCAAAGCCTCACCTTCCAATAGGCCTTTCAAATAGGAAAACTTCTGTATACTTTCAAAGTCAGTACTTTGGTGCACTGATACTTCAAAAAGTCCCCAAAATGAATTCTATTCCAATACATCACCATCGAAATGTTTGAGTTCTAATTTAGGCAACTTTACACTAGTTGTGCCAAGACCTCAGCAGTGCTATAACTGGTCTCAATTTGGTCATCCATCCAGATTCTGCAGACAATAAAATTTTGTAATAATTGCTCAGCCCTGAACATGATCCTTGTTCGAAACATTCAAAAGGCATTAATTGCAAAATGGATCACACCCCATACAATAAAGATTGCAGCCAATATAAAAATGAAGAGGCAGCTGTATGTAAAGCTAATGCAGTACGTATAAGCATTAGTTACTCTAAAAAATTAATTTGTCAGACAAAGACCTATGGCATCGCCGTGAATTCCGTAGCCCCTATAAAAAAAATCAAGCCAACAATATAGCACCTTTAGCTGCTGTAAAAGCAAGAGCTCCTGAGACTAAGACCTAGTCATCTGAACTAGATGCTCAGCCTGCTAGGGTTGAAGCATTCCTCTTGAAGGAAGATGTGCCTACTCATGCAGTAGAATCATCTCCAATTCATGAGACCTTCCCTCTGTCGAGATCTCCCATCTCTGCAGCAAGAAACTTTTGACAAAGAAATGGAACAAGAACAAGTTAAAGGTCCAAAGAGAGTAAGAACTCCTTCATCCTCTTCTCCAACTGTTCAAAATATGGAGATTTCCAAACCCCATTAAAATGTAACATGAGTGAAACCAACAGTGAGGGTACTTCTGCCTCAGAAACAACCAAGGAATCAAGTTCCATATCATAAACCTAATAAAAATACAATGGAGCTAATCATAAGCCACATATCTCAAGACAATCTAAAGAGACTCATATAAAGGGCCATAAGGAAAATAAATAAAAAGAATAATTTAGATTATAGTCGAATTTCCCTTGGCAGATCCTAAAACTAAAAATTCAACCTTGACATTTTACAATGAACTGTAAGGGTGTAAGGACTCGTTCAGAAATTCTAAAAGTGTTACTATATGAGCATAATCCAGGGGTTGCATGTCCCCAAGAAACTGAATTAGGGGATGCAATATACAATTAAGGTCTAAACTATGAGATCTATAAGATGATCTCTACTGACGGGGACCGTGCCCATCGTGTTGCAAATAATCATTTCTGAAACACTGCAACATTTTATTGTTCCCTGAACATGCAGTTTAAAGTAATTGCGATCGGGGCTACTTTTAGCAATTGCTCTCCGGGCTACTTTTGACATGACATCACAATGTGCTCTTTTTACCTTCCCCCGAAGATCTTGGTTCACTCCTGGGAATTTTCAAGGTTTAATTAATCAACTTCCTCCTCCTTTTTTACTACTTGGGGGATTTTGATTCTCACAATCCACTTTTGGGTAGTAATTTTTGTTAGAATCAGAGGGTAGGATCAATTATGACATTATTAATAATAGACCCTACACTTTTTAATGATGGTAAAGACATAGAATATCTTTACAGTTGATTCATCTGCTAGAGACCACTTTCCCATTAATCTGAAGTCTGTGAGAAATGTCCCTTCGAAATTTCCTGTTAAATGGAACGAAAAGGAAGCAGATTGGTGCAAATTTCAAGAGGGTATTAACCTATCTTAGGAATTTGATTCCTTCGAGTCCCATAAAGGAATCAAATATTGAATAGTGCTGAAAACTCAATACCTAAGACCACAGGGAAGCCACACAGACCTGCTGTTCCAGGAAATATTACAGGCATTGAAACTCCAGTTAATCTGCAACAGGAAAATCTATTTACCGATAAGCTATGGCAAAACAAAATATTTCAAAAAAGTAAAAAGAAAATCCTGGCTTTTTTATATAAATGGAATAAATTCTGAGACACCAACCAAGTTAATATGGAAAAAGATATGAAAACTAGGTGGAAAATACATTGTCACCAAGCCAGATGAAGTTGCTGAAAAACTGGGTGAGCATTTCTCTGAAATATCGAGTTCTAGGTGTTATTGAAGTCAGTTCCAAAATATTAGGAATTCAACCATATCCCTTAATCTAAATTCTGGAAATTGTGAATCTTATAATGCTAAGAAATATTAAGGGAATTGAGGGATACTCTGTCATCATCTGAATCGACATCCCTTGGAATGATAACATTCTTTATAGCATGGTTAAAAATCTTCTATATTCAGCTAAATCTTATCTCCTTAAAATCTTCCCCCTTCTTGGAAGATTGTAGTGGTTGTTCCCATTAAGGAACCATTGAAAGATCCACATCTTACTACACGCTATCAGCCAATATCTTTTAATAGTTGCATGTGAAAATTGTTTGAATAAATGGTAAATACAATACTGATGTAGCTTCTAGAGAAAAATGATTAGTTACCATGTGTCCAATTTGGCTTTAGGAGAAATCATTTCACTCTAGACCAACTACTAAGATTATCATCCGATATTCAGCAAGACTTCTCAACATACAGTCAAACTATTGGAGTCGTTTTTGATCTCGAAAAAGTCTATGACACTGCTTCGTGTTTTGATATTATTAATCGGCATCATGACATGGGAATACAATGTAATATATTAAAGTTCATCATCTCACATCTAAGTGATAGGCATATCAAAATTAGAGTTGGAAATACCTTGGCTAATGCTTTTGAGCTGGAGGAAGGCATCCCACAAGGCAAAGTATTGAGGGTCACCTTATTTGCTGTGGCTATAAACAGCATTGTTGAATGTATCTCATCTGCAGTAAAGGCATCTTTGTTTGTAGATTGCCTTGCTATATATGTCAATTGTTATGATGCTATTGCAGAGAGTAATTTCTTGCAAAAGTCAGTTACTGCAATCAGCGATTGGGCTGATGACAATGGCTTTCGACTCTCCCATTCCAAAATGTAGCAGTTCGTTTTACTAGAATTACTCGAAAAAAAACTATCCGAAATATTAAGCTGGAAGACACTCTAACACTCTTGAAAATTGAGGTAAAGGTTTTAATTGGGGTGCTGATAAGAGGTCTAAGCTTGAGTGTGGTTGCCAATTCTACTCTTGAGCAAGTGCAATCAAAATTAAGTAGCTGAATGTAGTTTATAATGCTGGTCTAAGAATATGCTCTGTTGCATTTAAGACATCACTAGTTGAAAGCTTATATACCGATACTGAAGTGCTCCCCCTAGATTTGCATCGAGAGGAGCTGGGACTGTGGTAAAGTTGAAATTAAGAGGTTCCCCTGCAGCATCCATTCTTAGCCAAAACGATTCACATCAATATGCAAATGCTAGAGCAACCAAGCCTTTTCACGTAAGAATTAATGCTGCTGTTGACAATGTGTCTATTAAAAATAAAGAATAAAACTTACGGCAATACAGCGCTCTATATCGAATTCATGGCCATTAAGCAATATAACCGTAAATATCCAGTTATTAAATATATTCAAGAGTTGTTGTATAGGATTGCTTCCAAATTCAAAGTAGTACATTTTTGCTGTGTCCCTGCCCGTGTAAGCATTATAGGTAACGAACTTGCTGAGTATGAAGCAAGAGATGTCATTAGTAAAGATGACATTCTATTCCGCCATATTTCCGCTGCCGATATAAAATGGACTATTCATTCGTATAAATGGCAAGCATGATGGTCTTCTCCCCTTCTGGCCAACAATAAAAAGTGCACTGCACGATCAGACAAGGTATTGAACCACTGGCCATCTGGATTCCTACAAAACTGTAAGGTAGAAATTGTATTGCGTCGTCTGAGAATTGGCCAGTCTCTATCGACCCACAGATTCCTTCCAGATGGAGGAACTGCATCAGTCTGTAGCTGTATAAAGTATGATTCTCCTCTTACTGTGGAGCACATGTTATTACATGGCTGTAGGTATGCTGCAGCATGGCTAAGACATGGTCAGGGATATAGCAGAACAGCTTGACCCAGTTGTAGTTGTTAATAGAATGGTTGCATTCCTTATTGACTTTAAATGCCATAAAAAAATTTAATATTTGACCCCTTGGTATGTTCCCAAGTGTAGTATTACACATTTGCAGTTGTCTATGTAAGCATGTTTATGTATATTCTTTATTCTTCAATTTTTCTTTAAGCTGTCAAGGTTATATGCCTATCCTAAATGCAAAATTACCATTTTTTATGGGGAACCTCAGTTGTTACCATATCTCAATTTTTAGCGTAATTTTAAAATCAATCTTTTCTTTTGTTTATTATTTAGTACATAAATTCATTGATATACATATTCATCTCAAATCAAAATCATTATAGCGCTGAATAATCCTTCGGATTCCAGTGCTTGGCTTCATGACTAAATTTCATATACCATTCCTAGCCCTAGTATTTTTGTCTAATCCTTCTGGCCAGCCCTATATATATATATATATATATATATATATATATATATATATATATATATATATATATATAATATATATTATATTATGACGAAGTGCCAGTATCTGGATACTACACTTACCATTCATTAATTGTTACCTCACACACCCAGACACCTGAATATTCATCAACCAGTAAAATACTTTAAAGGCAACAGTGATCCCTTAAACACTTACCAATATGCAGAAAAATTAGACTAAGTTAATTAAAAAAGGTGTGAGGTATACCTATATGTAATCAAATTACTTTAAAGGGCATCACTCCATCAACAACTTTAAAAGTCTAAGTATTTCCCTGGTTCTAACTCACTTCAAGTGAACTGAAGGAAAACAGCTCAATTACCACTCTATGTTTCAACCTAAATAAATACTGGGGAAAAAGATAACACTTTTAAGAATTTTAAATACAAAAATTTATTATAAAACTCAAAATTTATAAGTGAAATTCACAATTTCAGGGAAAGTTAACTGTTACTTGAAAACAAAGCAAAGTTTAACTAATTCTTCAATTAATTAAGTAAAATTTAATCAAAGTTAATTTATCACAAAATTCAAGAAAACTGATTCAATCAAAATTCGAAAGTGTTAGGCAATAATTAAAATTTGGAAATTAACTCACAAGTGCTAAACAACACCGAAACTTAAAAAGAATTCTAGGTAAATGCAAATTAATTCACAAGTGTTAAATTCAATTAAATGTGCAACAAATAATTATTGAAAACAACTAAGTTAATTAAATTGTGAATGCAAATGAAAACACATCACAGAAAAACATGGAAAATACCAAAATTGTAAAAAGCACTAATCACACAGAACATAAAACAAAAACACTCTCTTTAATAAGAAAATGGATAAATGCAAAAAAAAAATCACTTCATAAGAAAAATGGATAAATGCACAAAAAATCACTTCAATAAGAAAATAGATAAATGCACAAAAAATCCCTTCAAATGAAACAAACAGAAAACAAAAAAATTTGCAATGTGTAAAAATTTAAACTTGTTTCATGAAACCACTGTAACTATTAGTTGCAATTAATAAAAACATAACACATTACCTTGGTACCAATTTTCATTCTGCTGCAGCTAGCTCTAAAAATTTCACCACACAATTCACAATATTTCAAAAAAGAAAAGGTGCCATTACACACTTGTACAATGTTTGTTCAGATTCCACAAAAAAGCACTAAATAATACTAAATAACTCCGAGAATTCCGAAATCTTTACGTTACGTAATATCAAGTATGGTATGGGAGAGAGAGAGAGAGAGAGAGACGAGAGAGAGAGAGAGGGAGAGAAGAAGGGGGGGGGGCGTGAGCTAATGCTATGAGGACCTAAGTCTGAATGAATCTTTCTTTTCGCACGGAAGCTGAAAACAGTGGATTTCGCACAAAACGTTTTGGGCTTGCGAAAGATGGTGCAATCCTTCTAGAAGCTTCTAATGTGATGTAACTTTACAGAAAAATCATGAAATCTCCACATGATTATTCGGCAAAGACATATAAGTATAAAACCAGTCATGTACGTAGTGTACTCAACAAACACACAAAATCGTCGAAACAGAAGTCCCTTATCAGACGTGATGACAGATTATGAAAACAAAACAGAGATCTTGAGCTCCCGTAATCAAAAGTGTTGACAGGTTTCCAAAACAATTTCTATTTTGGAACGGGCTAAATTAATCTCTCTTTTTACATTCTACGTTATATACTTTTAAACTATGTTATGCAAAATCTGAACATACAATTTTAGACATCTAAGCTAAATAAGGAATCTGAAAATGTATCAAACACTTTTCGTACATTTCATACAGTCGAAGAGAAGACATATTTTTATGAGTACCAGCATATAATATATATGTATATATATATATATATATATATATATATATATATAATATAGATATATATATATATATATATATATATATATATATATATATATATATATATATATATATATATATATAGAGTGGGTTTTGTCCCTTCTTCTAGATTTACCTTATGTTCTAACACCTTAGTCAGTCCTAACTTGTTCCCTTTTAAAGCCACAATATCCCCAAATTCACCCAAAACCTCGCTTACAGCCTCTAAATGCTCCTTGTAGTTTGCATTAGCTAAGTGATCCCTCAAGATTGTCTTCCTTATTTGCATTTCTGCCTCTAAAAATTCAGTTTTGACCTCTCCATTAGCCAATTTTGGAGGTCTACCACATACGTATTCTTCTGATATTTCCTAACTGTATCATTACAATTCAACAATTCTATCCAACATTCCCATGTATTTGATACCTTGTTCACTGATACGGTGCTAATAACACCTTTTCATTTTTCACTACCCTAAATTATACACACCTTTTTGGGCCTTTTCACTTCCCTCAGTCTAACTTTCACCATAGTCGTTGTACCTGGATTTAAAATAACATCCTCTGATAAAACACCTATATATTTGTGGTTATTACACATAGTACCCTCATATTTCTTATTTATATAGTTATTCTCTATTCCATCCGCCATAACCCCAATGTTATTATCAGTATCACCACTGTTATTGCCGAGACCACCATTATTAATGCCGCCAAAATTATCACCAGTTTCCCAATTATAATTGCCATTATCACTGCCGTGATCACACATATCCTCATTAACACAGCCGTGATCACAAATATCCTCATTAACACTGCTGTGATCACAAATATCCTCATTAACACTGCTGTGATCACAAATATCATTACCACAAATGTCCCCGATATTAACCTCAGTATCCTCGTTTATCTCAGTTCCACGTATATCCACATATGGAATAAAAACACCCGGTATCCCAACCGTTATGCCAATAAAACCTGTATGGACTGATATTCTGTGTCTCTTACATGCAGGATGGCCCAGCAAAAGTCTGTTGTCCAACGCAACCCCTTATCACCGAAAATGGCTCTATCAACACTCTATCACCCAGAGCAAATCGTACTCTTATGAAACCTAAGGTTGTTAATCAATGGGCTTGCACATCACACACCATCTACGTTGAGGAGTTCAAAGGGTATTTGGGGAACATGGACTGATACAAATTATTGTCAATAAGGTTTACCGAGGCTCCCATATAAAAAAAATTGAGATCTACATTTTTCCCACTAATCCATGTATAGTTGGTGTGGGCTCTGGGGTGTCCCCCACGAGACTGCAATGACATGTACAAATCATCTGTACCCTTTTTGTTGATCAGCTTTCCAAAAATTTCGCCAATCACTTTGCCCTTTCGAGTAACCTGCTTGGAGAGTTCTCATATTATAACTCCCGAACTTCTGAGGTGTGGGTCTTGCATCCCTACATTTCTGAGACAGACAAGACTACCAAAATTGCTTGTACTTTTGCATGTTCCACAATATTTAGGGTTACATACCTTCTTTGTGTGCCCTAGTTTATTACAATTGAACTGTAGCTGTTTTTTAAAATAATAATTTTAATAAAAATATAAAAAAAATTGAAAAAGTTTCGAAAATATGGTACTAAAATTGTAATTTTTTTGAACGTTTTATGTTACATTCATGATCCTTTTTAAAGAAATTTTTGAAATAATCTTTAAATAAAAAAACATCTATAAAAAAGAAGGGCGAGAAACTCATTTAAACTGAAATTTTTTTAAGCCTTTTTCTGTCTTAGATTTTTACTTTTTTTAAGAGGATTTTTATAATGACTGAAACAGAAAACCTCTAAGATGAAGAGAAATATTTTGCAAAAATTATATATTTAAAACCATTTTATGATAAATTTATTGCCCTCTTTTTAGTCGATTTTTTAAATGATTCTTTTAAAACAAATCAATGTTTAAAAAATCTTAAAAGTTTCGTATATGGATTGAAATGTAATTTTTAAAAATTTTATGTTATATTCGTTGTCATTTTTTTTAATTTGATTTCTTAAATGATTTTTGAACTAAAAATAACTTTTTCAGGCTATTCCTAAATTGATTTTTGATACAAAAAACGGACAAAATAAAGGAGATAAAAACTCTCAAAAATATTGTGCAAAAATTTTATATATTTCCTTAATGATTTGATGTTACATTTATTGCCCGAATTTTAGGTTAGTTTTGAAATAATTTTTGAAATAAAATCAGCTATCAAAAACCGGGCAAAACTAATAAAAATATTGGATTCAAATTAAATCTTTTATAAACTGCTTTTAATTCCAAGTTCCTTCTCCTTTAGATGTGTGATTATTGTTTTAAAATTTTTTTAAAAAACAATTTAGGTCAATAGGAGTGATATTAAGAGGTTTTAAAAAGTTTCAATTTTGGCACACAATTTTTGAGTTTCTTTCCATGTTTTGATACCAGATTTTTGTGTCTAAAATTATTATAAAAATCCACTAAAAAGGAGGCAAAAAATTTTTATTATAGTTTTGGACTCGTTTCAAAACAATAAATGAAAATGAATAACAAATAAAAATATATGAATAAATACATAAGTAATGAATAAATAAATAGAAGAAAATAATTGAAAAAATTGATAAATAAATAAATAAATAAATAAAATAAAATAGAATAAATAAAATAAATAGATAAATATAATAATGAATAAATAAAATAAATAATAGATAAATAACAACTATAAATAAATAAAAGTAAATCGATACAAATAAATAAATAAAAAAATAAAAGTATATAAATAAATAAGAAAAATAAATATAAATAAATTAATAATAAACACATATACAAATAAAAATAAATAATTTCAATAAAATGAAAATAAAAATAAAATAAATAAAGTAAAAAAAAAAAAAAATAAGTAAATAGTAAATAAAAAGTATAAAAATAAATAAATAAATAAATAAATAAATAAATAAAAATAAATAAATAATAAAAATGTATAAATAAATAAATAAATAAATAAATAAATAAATATAAATAAAATGAATACAAAAAAATAAATAACAAATAATTAAAAATAAATGAATAAATACGAATAAAATAAAAATTAAATAAATAAATAAATAAAATGTTTAAAAATAAATAAATAAATAAATAAAAATAAATAAATAAAATATTTAATTAAAACTAATAAATAAATACAAAACAAAAATAAATAAAGATAAATAAATAAATAAAATCTAAAAATAAATAAATAAATAAATAAATAAAAATAAAAATAAAAATGAAATAAATAAAAATATATATACAGAATAAATAAAAATAAATAAATAAATAAATAAATAAATAAACAAATAAATAAATAAAAATAAAAATGAAATAAAATAAATATATAAACAAATAATAAATAAAAATAAATAATAAATAAACAAAAAAAAAAAAAAATTAAAAAATAAACAAAATAAATAAATAAATAAAAATATAATAAATAAATAAAAATAAATAAATAAATAAAAAAATTGTAAAATAAATAAATAAATAAATAAATAAAATAAATAGAATAAATAATAAAAATAAATAAATAAATAAATAAATAATATAATTAAATAATAAATAAAAAAAAATAATAAATAAATAAATAAATAAATATAAAATAAATAAGTAGACATAAATAAAAAATAAAAAAATAAATAAAATAAATAAATAAATATAAAAATAATAAAATAAGGATAATAAAAATAAATTTCATGGAAATAAATAAAAATAAATAAAAATAAATAGTATAATAGAATAAATAAATAAATAGAAAATATAAATAAATCAATAATTAATATCAAAACTAACTACAACGTACCTGATACAAACATATTAAAATCAATGAATACATACGAATACATCAAAATAACAATAACTACAACTAACTAAACCCTGTTTAACTATAAATAAATAAATAATTAAAAATAGATAACTAAAATATTTACATTAAAACAAATGAATTAAAAAAAACATAAATAATAAAGATAAATAAATTCGATAAAATAATAATCAATAAATAGATATAAATGAAAAATAATTAAATAAAAATATATATGAAATAAAATATATAAATAAAAATAAATGAATAAACAAAAATAAATAAATAATAACCTTTAAATAATAAATAAAAATATATAATTGTAAAAAAAAAAATAATAAACAAAAATCAATTAATCACATCAATCAAAACTAACATAACATAGCATACGAAGGTCAAACGTGTTCATTAAAAGAATAACTCAACTAATAATAAATAATTCTACACATACCTAAATAAAGTAAACCTAAACTAATAAATATAATAGAATATATAACAATAAATAAGTAGAACATCAACATAAACTAACTAACTACATAAATATAAAATAAATGTGATAAGACAAACATAGAAAATAAACTTAAATGAAAATGAATACATAAATAAATAAAAAAAATAAAAATAAATAGAATAAATAGGAATGATTAAATAATAAAAAATAAATAAACAATAAAAATAATAAATAAAAATCAAATTAAAAATAACAATAAATAACAAATAAATAAATATATAAATAAAATAGATCATAAATAAATAAAAATAAATAAATAAAATAATAAATAAAATAAATAAAAAATACATAAATAAGATAAACAAGAAAAATAAAAATAAATAAATAAATAAATGAAAATACAATTAATCAATCAATAAAATTAAAATAATAATTAAATACAAATAAATAAATACATATAAAAATAGATAAAACATAAATAAGTTAAATAAGTAAAAAATTATTAGATAATAAGAAATAAAATGAATACAAATTAAAGATAAATAAATAAAATAAATACTAATTTATAAAAATAATAGGTATTAAATGAATAATAAATAAGATAAATAAATAAATAAATTAAAAAAAATTAAATCAAATTCATCAATAACTACAAATAAATAAATAAATAATAAAATCAATAAATAATAAATAAATAAATACATAAACTATTAAATAAATACAAAAATCATAAATATAATTAATAAAAATAGCTAAACTATGAACTCGATAAATATATAGATAACTAAATCCAATCACTAAATAACAACCTACAAATCCTAAATGACATAAAATAATTAACTAAATACCCACATACATACAACATACCTAACCGTCAAACTACAATAAATAAAATCAATAAATAAATTAAATAAAGAAAGATAAATAGGGAATAAAGAAAAATAAATAAAATAAACAAAAAATAAATAAATGATAAATAAAATAAATAAAAATAAAAAAAAAAATCAATAAAAATAAAAGAAAAAAATTATTAAATAAAGAAAAATAAATAAATTAAATAAAAAAGAAAAAAATAAAAAATAAAATAAAAATAATAAAATAAAATAAAAATAAATTAAATAAATTAAATTAAATAAAATAAAAAAATAAATAAATAAAAATAAAAATTAAATAAAAAAAAAAAATAAAAAAAAATAAAATTAAATAAATAAAAAATTAAAAAATAAATAAATAAATAAATAAAAAATAAATTAAAAACTAATAAAATAAATAAAAAAATAAAAAAAAATAAAATAAAATGAAAAAAATAAATAAAATATAATTAAAAAGAAAATTAAAAATAAAATTAAATAAATAAAATAAATAAATAAATTAAAAGAAATAAACAAAAATAAACAAAAATAAAATTAAAAAATAAAAAAATAAAAATAAATAAAATAAAAAATTAAAAGAAAATAAATAAATAACAATAAATAAATTAAATAAAAATAAATAAATAAATAAAAATTAAATAAATAAAAATAAAAAATTAAAAAAATAAATTAAAAATAAATTAACTAAACAAAAAAATAAAATAAATAAAAAAAAATTAATTTAAATAAAAATAAAAAAAATAAAAAAATAAAAATAAATAAATAAATAAAAATAAAGAAATTAAAATAAAATAAATAAAGAAATAAAATAAGAAAAATAAAAATAAAACAATGAATAAAAAATAAAAAAAAAAAGAAATAAAATAAAAAAATAAATAATAAAAATAAAAAATAAAAAAGGAAATAAATAAATAAAAAAAAAATAAATAAAAAAAAAAAATAAAATTTAACAAAAAATGAAATAAGAAAAAATGAAATAAAAATAAAAAAATAAAAAAAAAATAAATAAATAAATACTTAAAATAAAAAGAAAAAAATAAATAAAAAAGTAAATGAAAAAAAAAAACTAAATAAAGTATTAAAATAAAATCAAAATAAAATAAAAAATAAAAATAAAATAAAAAATTAAATAAAAAAAAACAAAAAAAAAAAAATAAAATGCAAAATAAAAAAATACTAAAAATAATAATAAAAGAAAAGAAATAAATAAAATAAAAAATAATAAAAAAATGGGGAAAAATAAAAATAAAAAAATAAAAAAAAACTAAAAATAAAAAAAAAATAAATTAAAAAAAAAAAAATAAAACAAATAAATAAATAAATTAAAAATTAAAATAAATAAATAAAAATAAATAAAATAAATAAATGAAAATTAAAAATAAACAAATAAATTAAAATAAAAATAAATAAAAAAAAATAAAAAAATAGAAAAAAATAAAAAAAAAATTAAATAAACAAATAAATAAATAAAAAGAAAAAAGAAAAAGCAAAAATAAAAATAAAAACAAAAATAAAATAAAAATGATAAAAAATAAATAGGAAAATAAAATAAAAAAAAAAAAAATAAATAACAAAAATAAAAAAAAAAAAATAAAAAGATAAAAAAAAATGTAAAGAAATAAATAAAAATTAAAAATAAATAAATAAATAAAATAAAAAAAAAATAATAAAAAATAAAAAAAATAAAAAAAAAAAAGAAAAATTAAAAAAAAAACAAATGAAATAAAATAAACTAAAAGTAAATAAAAAATAAATAAAAATGAAAACTAAGAAAATTAATAAAACAAATAAATAAATAAAAATGTAAATAAAAATAAAAAAAAATAAATAAATAAAAAGTAAAAAAAATAAATAAAATTAATTAAATAAAAAAAAAAAAAAAAAAATATTAAATTTAAAAAACAAAACAAATAAATAAAAACAAATAAAATAAAGTAATTTTTAAAAATAAAACTAATAAAAATAAATAATAAATAAAATAGATAAAAATATATAAATAAATAAAAAAAAAAAATTAAAAATAAATAAAAAAAAAATAGAAACTAAATAAATAAAAGAATAAATAAAAAAATAAGAATGAATAAATAAAAAATAAATTAATAAAAATAAATAAATAAAAAAAAAAAAAAAAATTGGATAAAAAAACAATAAAAATAAATAGAAATAAAAAAAAATTAAAAGTAAGATGAATAAAAAATAAAAATAAATAAACAAATAAAAAAAAAAATAAATAAATTTAAAAAAAATAAATAAAAAAAAAAAAACAAATACAATAAAAAGAAACAAAAATAAAAAAATAAATAAATAAAAAATAAAAAAATAAAAAAAAACAAAACAAAAAATAAAATAAAAATAAAAAATAAAAAGAAAAAAATAAATTAAAAAAAAATAAAATAAATAAAAATAAAAAAAAATAAAAAAAAAAAAATAAATAACAGAAAATAAAAAAAAAAAATAAAAACAAAAAAACAAAATAGATAAAATTAAATTAAAAAAATCAAATAAAAACAAAAAAATAAAATAAATAAAAAATAATAAAAAAATAAAAATAAAACAGAATAAATAAAAAATGTTTGAAAATAAATAAAATAAATAAATTAAAAAATAACTTAAAATAAAAAAATAAAATTTTAATTAAAAACAAATGAATAAATAAAAAGAAATGAAAAACAAAAAAAAAAAAACAAAAATGAATAAATAAATAAAAATAAAATAAATAAATAAAAAATAAAATAAATAAAAATCAGAGATATAAACTAAAATGAATTATATAAACAAAAATAACATAAAATACGAAATAAAAAAATTAAATAAAATAAAAATAAACATTAAACAAAAATAAAAATTAATAAATAAATAATGAAAAAATATAAATAAAAAATGACAAAATTAAGAAACAAAAATAAAATAAATAAATTAAATAAAAATAAAATAAATTAAATAAAATAAAAATGATTAAATAAATAAGAAAAATAAATAAAATAAAATAAAAAAATCAAAGAAAATCAAATAAAATAAATAATAAATAAAAATAAATAAAAAATAAATAAAGTCCAATAAAGTCAAAAAATAAAAAATAAAAATTAAAAAAAAATAAAAAAATAAAAATAAATTAAATAAAAATGAAAATAAAGTAAAAATCAATCAATAAAAAAAAGAAAAATAAAATTGTAAATAAAAATTAAATAAGAACAAAAATAACAAATCAAATGTTACAAAAATAAAAATAAATAAAAAATAAATAATAACAAGAAAATAAAATAAAAAATAATTTAAAATAAAAACAATAAATAAATGCAAAAATTAAGAAATAACAAATAAAATAAAAATTAAAATAAATAAATACACAAACCTTTTTAAAAATAACAAATAAATTAATTAAACAAAAATAAATAGATCAATTGGAATAAAAATAAAAATAAATCAAATAAAAATAAAATAAATAAATAAAAACGTAAATAAAAATAAAATTAAAAATAAATAAAGAAATATCAAAAATAAAAATAAATAAATAAAAATAAAAAGAAATAAACTTTAAATAAATAAATAAATAAATAAAGTTAAAATAAAGACTAAATAAATAATTAAATAAAAACAAATAAATATAAGAAATAAATAAATAAAGAAAGAAATAAAAAACCTAAATAAAATAAAATCTAAAAAATATCTAACAAATAAATGAATTAAAAATAAACTTAAATAAACAAACAAAAATAAATAAGTAAAATGAAATAAAAGTAAATAAAAAAACAAAAAAAAATAATATAAACAAAAATAAATAAGTTGAATAAATATAAATTAAATAAGAATTAATAAAAGTAACAAATAAAGA
>NC_087217.1:42680985-42720985 GCF_015104395.2 Macrobrachium nipponense | reverse complement strand
AAACATGTAAAAACTGAATATATTAATTTTGTTGCTTATATTTATCTACAACTTTTTTCATAATGAAAGCATCAAGTTTAAATAAACCAAGACTTAAATTTAGAACATTTCTATTATTTGACTTGATGAAACAAAATTCAATGATATTCCTTTTAACTGTGTCATTACATGGGATTAAAGCTCTTGCTTGACTCCAGTTAATAGGATGGTCTAAATCTCTCATATGTATGAATAATGCTTTCGATATTTGCCCAGTTCTCACAGATTATTGATGTTGTTTGAGACGTTGTGAAAGAGATTTACCGGTTTGTCCATAATAGACTTTATCACGCTTTTTGCAAGGAATTTCATATATGCAGCCTGGAAGATCTTTAGGAGAATTTTTTATTATTAGACTCTTGACATTAATATTACTGAAAACAACATTTATGTTAAAAAGCTTTAAAATTCTAGGAATATCTAAAAACCTTTCATCATAGGGTAATTTTAGAATGTTATGCTTACTAAATTCAAGTTTGTCATTAGTTGAATAAAATGTTTTTCTAGCTCTTTTCCATGCCACATCTATAAAAGTCCTTGGGTATTTAAGTTTCAATGCAATATCATAAATAGTTTTAATTTCAGCGTCAATAAACTGCGGGCTACAGACACATAAAGCCCTTAGGAACATCCCAGAAAAAACAGAATTTAACATTTTGATGGTGATTGGAGTAGTAATGAACAAAAGAGGCAATGTTAGTTGATTTTCGAAAGACTGAAAAGGTGAAATTTCTATCATTTCTATGGACAGTTACATCAAGAAAATTCAAATTACAATTTCTTTCTTCCTCTACAGTAAATTTTATAGAAGGGACTAAATTATTGAGATTATTAAGGAATTCCTGGAGGTTTTCGTGAACTGGCCAAATACAGAAGATATCATCCACGTATCTAAACCAAATAACTTTTTGGGGCAAAATTCTTGGTAAGAGTTTTGTCTAAAAAAATTCTATGTAAATATTGCTAAGGACAGGGGATAAGGGATTACCCATAGCCATACCAAACTTTTGTACAAAAAATTCCCCATTAAAACAAAATTTACTATCTTTGATACATAACCTTATGAGACTAATGAGGTTTGCTACACTTAAGGGAATGTCACGACGTTCTAATTCTTCCTCCAAATATTCAAGTAAGTCATCTACAGGCACTTTTGTAAATACAGAGACAACATCAAAACTAACCATATTAAAATCAAAATTCAAATTTAAACTATTCAATTTCTTTATAAAATCAACATTATTTTTAACATTCGTGTTAGAAATGTTTCCTACCAAAGGAGTAAGAATTTTTACAAGCCATTTAGATAAATTATACGTAACTGAGCCCACTGAACTAATGATTGGTCTGATAGGGTTATTGATTTTATGTGTCTTGACTAAACCATACATATAAGGTAGGGAGGCGCATTGCGGTGTAAACTGTTTAATTAAATGGTCAAAGCCCTTCAAAATGGATTTAATTTGTTTATTAAAATGGGACTTCACTGTCTGTGTAGGGTCAGACCTCAGTTTCGTATTAGTATCAGTATCATTTAGCAATGTCATTATTTTACTTATATAGTCACTTTTATTCATTATTACCACTACATTAGATTTATCTGCTTTTGTAACTTTCACTGTTTCGTCTTCTTTTATTTTCTTAAAAGCCTGGAGAAATCTCATGGGTACATTAGGGGGAGAAGGTTTACTCATAGCACCATACACAATACCTTTACAAATATTGATATCATCAGGGCATAAGATTTAATTAAATTTTTCTAAATAACCAAAGGATTTAGAGATGTCGACACAGTCCAGGTTACCATTAAATACACCAAAGCTTAACCCATATCCCAAAGCCGCTGTCGTAGCACTATCCACTGGTTTGTCTGATAAATTAATCATGAAATCCACGTTGGCATGCTTAGTCCAGTCGCTTTCAGCAATAAGATTTTTCAGCTTGATTTGAAGCTTCCTTTCAAGATGGTTGCAGCACTTTCTCAATTTTCCGTAGCAATAATCCAGCATCCGATTCTTCCAATCGACAGGAACCGTCTGATTAAAGCTATACCGTCTGCTTCTAAGTGTACGAAACGCATCACCTACTTCCACTTTTGTGATGTCGATGTGTTTCTGAAGTATGATGCGTTGAAACTCGTTGAAAGGTCGCTCTGCTAAACGAAGAATTCTCACTGGTAAAATCGACTTGGGCATCACTTGCTCATTCATACACTTCCGTAGAAAGTTGAGTCGAAGTTTCAGTTTGTGAGCGATGATAAGAGCATTACAGAAGGATGTCACGAATAGAACAAGGCTCGGAAAATTCACAGAAAAGGCGTAGATGTTGCGTGTGGTTTCCATTATGTTAAAAAAATCACTGTAGATGCACGTGACTTCATAAATAAGCGAATACCACAGGAAAATGATAGTCAGAAATCCAAGCGCTTTCGTCTTTACTCAGACATTGTCAAGGAGTTAATGAAATACAATTGCAGAGAAAGGTCTCAGGTACAAAACAAGATCAAGAATACCAGATGGTTAATTGTCAAAAGGGTAAAGATTAAAAGAGATAATCCAAGATTATCGGATATCACACGGTCACAAACCTAACCAAAATTACAAAGTACCTTTACAGTCCAAAACATGTAAAAACTGAATATATTAATTTTGTTGCTTATATTTATCTACAACTTTTTTCATTATGAAAGCATCAAGTTTAAATAAACCAAGACTTAAATTTAGAACACATCCATTATTTGACTTGAAGAAGCCAGATTCAATGATATTCCTTTTAACTGTGTCATTACATGGGATTAAAGCTCTTGCTTGACTACAGTTAATAGGATGATCTAAATCTACCATATATACGAATATTGCATTCGATATTTGTCCTGTTCTCACAGATATTGGTGCTGTTTAATTCGTTGTGAAAGAGATTTTCCTGCTCGTCTGTAATATATTTTATCACACTTTTTACATGCAGCCGGGAAGATCTTTAGGAGAGTTTTTTTCCTTTTTTTTTACTAAACTCATAAAATTGATATTACTGAAAACAACATTTATGTTAAAAAGCTTTAAAATTCTAGGAATTTCTAAAAACCTTTCATCATACAGTAATTTTAGAATATTATGCTTACTAAATTCAAGTTTGTTATTAGTTAAATAAAATGTTTTTCTAGCTCTTTTCCATGCCACATCAACAAAAGTCCTTGGGTATTCAAGTTCCAAGGCAATATCATAAATAGTTTTAATTTCAGCGTCAATAAATGTTGCTTTCAGCAATATTAATGTCAAGAGTTTAGCAATAAGAAAATCCCCTGTAGATGAAATTCCTTGTAAAAAGTGTAATGAAATATAACACACACACCGGAAAATTTGTTTCACAACGAATCAAACAGCACCAATATTTTGTGAGAACTGGACAAATATCGAATGCTTTACTCGTTCATATGAGAGATTTAGACCATCCTATTTACCGGAGTCAAACAAGAGCTTTAATCCTTTGTAATGACACAGTTGAAAGTAATATCATTGAATCTTGTTTCATCAAGTCAAATAATGGAAGTGATCTAAATTTGAGTCTTGGATCAAACTCGACGCCTTCATAATGAAAAAAGTTGTAGATAAATATAAGCAACAAAATTAATATATTTAGTTTGTACAGGTTTTGGACTTTATATGGCTACGTTTCAGTTTCTGTTGAGTTAAATCTTTGCTTAGGTTTGTGACCGCGTGATATCTGATAATCCTTGATTATCTCTGATTTTTACCCTTTTGCCAATTAACCATCTGCTGTTCTTGATCCCTTTGTTTACTTGGTAACTTTCTTTTCAACTGTATTTCAAATTTTGTTCCCTGACAATGTCTTTGTAAAGACGAAAGGGCTTGGATTTCTGCCTATCATTTTCCTGTGGCATTTGCTTATTTAATGAAGTCACATGCATCCACTGTGATTTTTTAAGCATAATGGAAACCACACGCAACTTCTACGCCTTTTCTGTGAGTTTTCCGAGCCTTGTTCTATTCGTGACGTCCTTCTGTAATGCTCATATCATAGCTTACAAACTTAAACTTCGACTCAACTTTCTATGGAAGTGTAAGAACGTTCAAGTGATACCCAAGTCCGTTTTACCAATGAGAATTCTTCGTCTAGCAGAGCGACCTTTCGACGAGTTTCAACGCACCATATTTCAAAAACACATCGACATCATAAAATGAAAGTAGATGATGCGTTTCGTACCCTTAGAAGCAAACAGTAAGGCTTTAATCAGACTGTTCCTGTGGAGTGGAAGAATCGGATGCTGGATTATTGCTACTGGAAATTGGAAAAGTGATAGTTCTACATTCTACTTCTACATCTTATATCTCTAATAAAATTATTGCTTTCTTCCTGCTGGTGTTCTAGCGTGGCTCCATTTAGCATTGTTGAGCTTAACCTTGGATCTCTCTTCTCGTTCGAGCAGACAGTAAAGAACGATCAGATTCAGTTTGTGAGTGAATTGTATTCTGTCTATTTCCAGGTGTGTCGTCTTCCACGTGGTGCAGTGGGTGAAAGCTTGCTGTACATATGAGCAGATTACCGACCGGTTATAGGCATTAGGACTTTCACCTCTCCTGTTCAGGCGGCGTCCAATATCAGTAGCCATGGTGTATACCTGTGTGTTATTTTTGTTTGTTTCGTTGTTTACTTGTACATCTAAAAACGCTTGCGTCACCTGTAATGAGGAACAGTACTCGCACCCACGCCTAAGGAGATGACCACTAATGTAGTTTATGAATTCACCTGCCCCAAGGAGAAGTGCAGTCCTTCCAGAAAAAAAATAGATTAGGAGAACATCTACGACTCTCAGACGAATATGAGTTGTCCACAGAAACATAGGTGCTATCTTCCAACACGACAAAGACAAACACGACATAAAACCATCATGACAAGGATTGATAAATAGCACTAAAATAAAATACAGATGCAATTCATATCGGAAAATAACAATAACAAAAGCAGTTTTTGTAGCTACAAGCAAACCAAGTTTAAAAACACAAAACAAAGCTAATAGTTCTTTACCGTCTGCTCGAACGAGATGAGATATCCAAGGTCAAGGTCAACAACACCGAATGAAACCACACCAGAACACCGCACGGGAAGAAATTTATAATCTTATTAGGGATGTAAGATGTAGAAGTAGAATGTAGAACTAACAATGCAATATAGTCTTAAGATGTAATAACATATATGGATATTATGTAAATAACCACCCCATTGTAAATGAAAAATATGGTAACCCCCTATTCCAACTCTGCCAGTATAAATAGAGCAAAGGATGTCTGTATATATTGATTCTTGCTTGAGAAAGCCTGAGATAGGGCGAAAGGACCGTAGCAATAAATGGAAAACACATCACAAATCTGTATACTTATCCAGAACTCGGAAGAAGTATTAAAAGCAGAAGTAATGAAATATGAAAAAGTCTGCATCAAAGAAGTTAATGCTACAAAGGCTATTGCCTACAACAGTAATTGTGAAAGCGAGTAACTCTGCCTGAGAAACATAGAGAGTACTGGAAGGAGATAGAAGAAATTCTCCGGCAGAATCACAGACGTTACCAGCAAATTAAGAACACAGCAACCTCACCGAAGAACAACAACAACAACAGCACATCAAGAAAGCCATTAGGACAGAAGTAGGAGGACATGAGGCAATCCTAGACACCAGACACTCGAAGAAACTACACAATGTATATGGCGGGAGACTGAGGAATGCCAACAAAAGATGACTACATTAACTTGGCAGGAATAGAGCTCACCGACAACCGATTAAATTGCTATTACATTGGAAGAACAAATAAACAGGAAAAAACGAATAAACATAGAAAAACATAGACAATCTACAACAAACTGAACACGAGGGCAAAATCAACAAGGAAGGCAGATACATTGAAGAGCTGCTGGGAGAGGAAAAGAAGGCAATAGGACGCTGCCAAAGCATGATTTTAACGAAGAATTTAAAGGAAGCTGCTAAGGAACTTAACAACAACGAAAACATAATTATACGCAAAGGCAACTAAACAGCTATATATGTGGTCATACGCAGACGAGAAGATGGCCAACATATTAAACGACACTACGAAATTCATACTGTAACCCTGGATATTGCTCAATAAAGACACACAAAAACGATAGCCCAATCAAACCAATAATATCACAGGTCACACACCCCACCTAGAAAATAGCCAAGGCCCTGAACGACATAATCACACTGTTCATACCCACAGAACACACACTCAGATCAGCAACAGAATTCAAAGCCATCTTGAAAACTAAGTATACCACTAAAGAAATCGCATTCTTGGACGTTGAAAACCTTTTTACTACTGTACCCATGGACACCACAATAGACATAATTCTTAACCACATGTACTGGTCACAACAAACCTCACCAAGAGAAGACCATAAAAAGCATGCTTGAAGCGTGCACCAAAGAAGCACCGTTTCTATCCAACAAAGGAGAACTATACCACCAAATTGAAGGTGTAACCATGGGCTCCCCCCTAGACATTCTCATGGCCAACATGCACATGGCTAATTTGGAGAACACTGTTTTCAATAATTACGAGAAACCAGAAATAAATGCCAGATACATCTACGATATTTTAATTGCAACAAACAACAGAGCAGATATTCAAACTTTAACAGACATCTTGACAGAAAAATCTGTACTAAACTTTATCATAGAATACAGCATTGACAAAAAAACTTCCATTTTAGATGTACAAGAAAACAACGAAACAAACAAATGTAACAAACGGTATACACCAAGGCTACTAACATCGGACGCTGCCTGAACTGGAGAGGTGAATGCCCTAATGCCTATAAACAGTCGGTAATCTGCTCTTATGTACTGCGAACCTTCACCCATTGCACCACGTTGAAGACAACACACCTGGAGCTAAACAAAATACAACAATTACTCACAAACAGCGGATTTGAAGACAAGATGATTCAATCAGAAATATGCAAGTTTTTTTTAACTGATACTACAAGCAAGACAACACCACAGACCAACACGATGAGAAGACAGGACAACAGATAACAATATACAACCAAACTAGCTTGAACAATAAATATAACAACAACAGCAACATCATTAAGATCATTAAAAAGAGCGTTAAACCACAAGCCCCCTATACCGACTGAAACATATGGGTGTATAGCAAACCAAACCTGATTGCGTCACTTGTAATAAGAAACAGCATGTGCGGACCCACACCTGAACGGATGACCAATAATGTTGCTTTAGAATTCACTTGCCTCGAGGAGGAATGCAGTCCTTCCAGAGAAATGTTCATTGGGATAACAACTATAACTCTCAGACGAGGATTACTTACCCACAAAAACACAGGAGCCGTCTTCCAACACTACACAGACAAACATGACAAGAAACCATCATTACAAGACCTGATAAATATAACTAAAATAAAATACAGATGTAATTCATATCGGGGCATAACAATAACAAAAGCAGTTTTTATAACTAAACGCACACCAAGTTTAAATGCACAAACTGAAGCTGGTCATTCTTTACCGTCTGCTCGAACGAGATGAGAGATCCAAGGTGAAGGTCAACAACGCCGAATGGAGCCACTCCAGAACCCCACTCAAGAAGGAATCAATGATTTTATCAGGGATATAAGATGTAGAAGTAGAATGTAGAACTATCACTGTAACATAGTCTTAAGATGTAATAACATATTATTTAAATATTATGTAAATAACTAAAAGCCTCATTGTAATTTTTAAACCATGCATTGTAAATGAAAAATATAGCAACCCGTAATCCAACCTTGCCAGCATAAATAGAGCAGAGGATGTCTGTATATATAAATTGTTGCTCGAGAAAGCCCGAGATAGCAATAAATGGAAAACACACCACGTATCTGTATACTTATCCAGAACTCTGAAGAAGTATTGAAAGCAGAAGAAAGGAAACATGAAAAGGTCTGCATCAAAGGAGTTCATGCTACAAAGGTGATTGCCTACAACAAAAATTGTGAAAGAGAGAAACTCTGCCCAAGAAACACACACACACACACACACACCTGAACACGTATTATATATTTCCGACTCACATGAAGATCGAACTCAGATCTTTCAATTGAAAGACAAGACCGCTGCCAACCAGGCCACACAAGTCATAAAAGAAGCTAGAGCCTAAGTACCACTGTGCCTCTAAGGCTTTACCTGGGCAGGATAACTATCTTGTATACTAGCAAGTTTTCCCCAGCTTTACGACTCAGCAGTGATCCAATTGACAGCATTTTATTCGAATTATCCTTTCTCAGTGAATATGATAGGAATAATCAACACACAATCACGTGTGGAACAGATATAAATTTCTGGGTCACATCAGGATCGAACTCAGGTCTTTCAATTGAAAGAAGAGACTGCTACCAACCAGGCCACACAAGTCATAAAAGAATTTGGAATTTAAGTACCACTCAACCTAAGGTTTTACCTGGGCAGGCTAACTGCCTTGCATACCAGCGAGTTTCCCCAGCTTCCCGACTCTGCAGTGACTCAATTGAAAGCATTCGAATGATTCTTTTTGAGTGATTGTTTGATTATTTCCCTCAGAAAGGATAATTCGATCCTGATGTAAGTCAGAAATTTATTTCAGTTCCACACGTGATTGTGTGTTTATACATACATACTATATATATATATATATATATATATACATACATATAATATATATATATATATATATATATATATATATATATATATATTCTCTTTATCGTGTTGATTATATATCTATATATATATATACATACATAAAATATATATATATATAAATATATATATATAATTCTGCTTTAACGTGTTGATTATATATATATATATATATATATACATATATATATATATATATATATATATATATATATATATATATATATATATATAATATATATATATATTCTCTTTTAACGTGATTACTTGGCATACGCGTAGATAGGTGTTTGTAAAGGTTTATATTGCGAACATATATCATCTCGGCCACAGGTGCTTCATTAGCTCGTTAAACTTGTTATTGTCGCTAAAGCATTATTAATTACTACTTGTTATTATTGACCAAAAAATATCTTGTTTGTTTCACATTAATTTTGAGCATTAAATTTGACGCTGTATGAGCTATTGTTTATCAGTTAGCGTGGCATTTATCTATCTCACCATAGTCAGTAGCATATATTTCGGTAGGTTCTGTAGATGAAGAATAGTGATGAACGTATAGAACGGTTAAGCAGCTTTCTATCTCGAGCGTGCCTGCGCTTCCAATGAATAATGTTCTGTCGTTGAAATGGTGGGAATAGCACCTTTATTTTTTCGGATTAGGAGACATTTCGTTCGGAATTGATTTATCAAACTTTTACGTAACGGAAAACATTTAAGAAATGACGAGCATAAAATACAGTAGAGTGCGTCCCTCACTTACGAAACCTCTTCATGTTATTCAGTGTTCCAAAGAAATAGAAATAAAGACACTAAATCCACATAGCTGATCGTAAACGTATGAGAGGGATTTGGGGATGCCAATTATTGGTGCACTACAATATAATACCAGTTGCAACCAACAGAATAATGGACAAGAAACAGGACACAGTAGAATTTGAGGTAATCTATCTATCTATTTATATTCATATATATATATATATATATATATATATATATATATATATCGTCTGTGCGTTTGTTTCGGAAAATCAGCATCGCATGTAAAGTTATATTTATTCAGAGTTTTTTTTTTTAAATACATTTCTTCAAAAGAATACATTGAAAATGCATAATACACATATTGATGTCAATTGCAGACCACAGCATCTGTGGACCTAAATCGTGTTACCCCTAGCCTCCCTCTCTCTCTCTCTCTCTCTCACACACACACACACACACACACACACACACACACACACACACACATATATATATATATATATGTATATATATATATATATATATATATACATATATATACATATATATATATATATATATATATATATATATATATATATATATATAATTATAAATGTAATAGCCACAGTGCCCTCTTAACTTCACAAATACCTGGTAAAATTAACCAATAAATTCTACATGTATATTTCAGCCTAATAAGCAATAAAAATGAGTGGCCACTTTACTACGATGGTGAGGATGGGTCTATTCTATCTCTAATAAATATATATCTGAAAACGACAGGTATGTGTCTTTACAAAAAGGAATAGACTTTTATCCTTCTCGTGGCCAGGTAGGGAAGGTGCCCTCGTCCTGATTATGGTATCGTGGATTCGTTTCCCGCTACCGGACATCATAATTTCTTTCAAATTTCTTTGCAGTTGGATCTTGCGACTTTGTAGTGGGAAGTATATCCAAAAAAGCGTATTAACAAAATTCTTTGAACTTGGATCTTCAGGCTATGTAGTGACAAGTGTATCCATAAAAGCTTCTTCAAAAATTTCTTTGAACTTGGATCTTTAGGCTATGTAGTGACAAGCATATCCAAAAAAGAGCAAAGAATTCAAAAAGTTAAGAGGCCATTGTGGCTATTACAGTTGCATATGTAGCTGGTAAAAAAAGTGACCAGTTGATTCTACATATATATTATTTCAGCCTAAAAAATGCAATAAAAATGGTTGCCTACTTGGCTACGATGGCAAGGATGGGTCTATTCCAGCTCAAATAAGTATCTCTGAAAACGACAGGTATATGTATGTATGAGAGGGAGTAGACTTTTTATCCTTCTCGTGATCAGGTCGGCAACGTGACCTCTTTGTGATTATGGGACCTGGGTTTGTTTCCCGGTACTGGACATCACAATTTTTACAAAAATTTCTTTGGCTTGGATCTTCAGGCTGTGTAGTGACAAGCGTCTCCAAAAAAGAGCAAAGAGTTCAAGAAGTTAAGAGGGCATTGTGGCTATTACAGTTGCATATATATATATATATATATATATATATAATATATATATATATATATATATATATATATATATATATATATATATATATATATATATATATATATATATATATATATATATATATATACATATATATATATATATATATATACTATATGTATAATGTATATATATATATATATATATATATATATATATATATATATATATATATATATATATATATATATATATATATATATATATATATATATATATATATATATATATATATATATATATATATATATATATATATATATATATATATATACATACATATATATATATATATATATATATATATATATATATATATATATATATATATATATATATATATATATTATGAGAGTCAAAATATATATAACTAAAGGAGTGGAGCTAACCTGCCAGAGCAAAGTCAAGAGTAAAACTGAAGGCAGAAACGAAAAGTAAACAATAAGAGGTTTTAAGAACAACAATAAAGTCAAGATAAAAGAAGTTGAACAGCCGAGGACTGGGTATTTAAAACAGGATAACGATAAACCAGCAGCTCAGCTCCATAATCCAAAGAAGAGTAGAATTCTGAAGAAGGCACTTGTATAGCCAAAATCAGCAGGGGGCCACTCGGCACAGTCTCATTAAGTAGATGAAGGCAGGCAGGAACACACAGGAATTTGACATTTTGACCTTTATTCTTTGGATTATGGAGCTGAGCTGCTGGTTTTTCGTCATCCTGTTTTTAATTCGCCTACGAACAAGAGGAATTGCACACTTTCATCAACTAGTGAGAACACGGTATGGGTCTTCTTTACTTGCAAAGTGTCGGAAGTTGGAGAAGCTGTATAGAAAAAAGGAGAAAGCAAAGTTGGATCTTGAATTTTTGCAATACTGTCAAAACAATAATATTGTTCCCAATTTTGTAAAGTTCAAAGTTTACAGGTCGTCTCTATATCATTCTCAGTTTTATAAAGATGCCACTCAACATCTGCTTTCCTATGAAATTATTTGTAAACAGAAAATGTGTGAGGGGTACAATAATACTATTACTGCCTTGCATGCTGATGTACTTGGATCGTTTTCCATTATTGGTAGGTTTATTTTTATTGAACTATTTAACAAGGGTATTCAAGATTTTATTACTGAAACGCAAAACAGACATCATAGGAAACTATCTAATTTAGGTATTATTTTACCCAACTTCTGTAATGAGCGTAAGACTGTTTTTAACTTTTCCAATTATGTGCTGTCCAAACGTGAAGAGTTTCTCCTGTCCCTTGGGTGCGATTTCTGTCTCCCTAACTACAAACCTAACTATTTTCCGTTCTTTCTCCCGCTTGAGAGTATTTTCCAGAGTTTAAAAAATCTTCCATTGAGCGCCAATCTCAGCCGTTTACAAAGTGATTTATCTTGTTTATCACAAAATACTTTCCTGAAACTCAGAACTCAATGGGCACCTTTTTTCCAGAAAGCTGATCTTGATCTCCAAAAAACTCTCTCAAAAAGAGAACATATTGTAATTTTGAGGCCAGATAAGGGAAGGGGAACTGTTATCCTTAATAGAGTTGATTATGTTAATAAAATGGAAGAGATTTTAAATGATCATACTAAATTTCAAGAGATTGGTACTCCCGATTACCAGAATATCTTCAAGACTGAGGATAAAATAAATAGATTTCTTCGTACCCTAAAGAACGATCGAGTCATTAACGAAGACACTTACGAAGAGCTTTTTAGCACTGGGTCATCCTATGGTATTCTTTACGGCCTTCCAAAAATTCATAAGCCCAATGTTCCCCTTCGGCCTATCTTGGCCTCATACAAATCTCCTTATTACAAACTAGCTAAGTACCTTGTCCCATTATTGGAGCCTCTGACTAAGAATAAATATACTCTGCCAAACTCTAACAAATTTAAAGATTTAATATTACCTCAAGACCCCGACTTATTTGATGTTGAGGCCCTGTTCACTAATGTACCTCTTAAAGAAACTATTAGTATTATTTTAAATAAGTTATTTCCTGATCCAGATTCTAAGTTTTGTCATTTTAATCGTGTTGCTTTTAAAACTTTTTTAGAATTGGCCGTGCTGGACACGGCTTTTGTTTTTATCGGGAAATTGCATAGGCAAGTAGAAGGGATGGCTATGGGCTCCCCTCTTGGCCCAACATTCGCTAATATTTTCATGTGTTCCCTGGAGGAATCCATGCTTGATGATTGCCCCTTATCTTTCCGCCCCCTGTTTTATGCTCGATACGTGGACGACACTTTTGCCCTTTTCAGGCGTGAGTTTTACTCTTTCCTTGAATTTTCTAACTCACGTCACCCTAACATCACGTTTACTATCGAAAAGGGACAGGAGTGTCGTTTACCATTTTTAGACGTTTTGGTATCTAGGGATAGTAATTGTTTTAAAACCACCAATTTTAGGAAGAAAACCCTTACAGGTCTGGGCTCCAATTTTTATAGTTTTTGTTTTTATAACTTTAAGTTAAATTCTGTTTATACATTAATTCATCGGACACTATTACTCACTTCAGACTGGGAACTTTTCCATAACGAAATTACCTTCCTTTACAAATATTTTAACGATAACTGTGTCCCTACCAAGATTATTAACAAGGTCAAACAGAAATTACTCAGCAAAAAGTTTTCTAACAGCCCTTTGTATTTTAACGTTCCAAAGAAAAACTTCTACGCATCCTTTCCGTACATAAAATCTGACAACTTCCGTAAAGGCTTCACTAAAATAATCAATGAACATTTTAATGCCCTTGACGTAAATTTGATTCCGAAAAACCCCCTTACAATCGGCTCCCTTTTCAGAGTAAAAGACCGACTCTGCCCTTTGATGACGTCTAATGTGGTATATAAGTATACTTGTCCCAGATGTGATATGGGAAATTATGTGGGATCCACGAAGCGTCTTCTTAGGGTACGAGTCGATTCCCATAGGGGGGTTAGTCATGGAACTGGATGTCGCCTATCCAACCCAGATGCATCCAACATAAGAAATCATTCTTTGCAATGTAAAACTACCATCCAATACAAAGATTTCTCTATAATTGGCCAGGTCAACAACCATAAAGAGCTATTTATTTTAGAGACATTGAAAATTAAACAACTTGTTCCTGTTTTAAATACCCAGTCCTCGGCTGTTCAACTTCTTTTATCTTGACTTTATTGTTGTTCTTGAAGCCTCTTATTGTACTTATTATGGAATCTGTACAAACATTGTACAAGTGTGTAACGGCGCCTTTTCTTTTTATAAATATTGTGAATTGTGTGGTTAAATTTTTGAACTAGCTGCAGCAGTAACAATTGGTACCAAGGTAATGTGTTATTACAAGGTTTATGAGTTGCAACTAATAGTTACAGTGGTTGGAGAACGATTTCCATTTTTACACATTGTAAATTTTTATGTTTTGTTTTTGTTTCATTTAAAGTAAAAAAAAATGTTCTTTTATCCATTTTTTTAATTGAAGTGAAATTTTTGTGCATTTATCCATTTTTCTCATTGAAGTGATTTTTTGTGCATTTGTCCATTTTTTCTTACTGAAGTGTTTTTGTTATATATATTTTCTGTGTGATTACTGTTTTTTGCAATTTTGGTGTTTTCCACCTTTTTCTGTGTTTTCAATTGCATTCACAATTTGATTGACTTAATTGTTTTCATTAATTAATTGTTGCACATTCAATTGAATTTAACACTTGTGAATTAATTTTCATTTACTTAGAATTCTTTTCAAGTTTTATTGTTGTTTAGTATTTTCCAAATTTTAATTATTGCCTAACACTTGAATTTCGATTAATTAATCAATTTTCTTGATTTTTGTGATAAACTAATTTTGATTTAATTTTACTTAATTAACTCAAGAATTAACTAAACTTTGTGTTGTTTTCAAATAACAGTAAAATTTCTTGAGATTGTGAATTTCACTTATAAATTTTGAGTTTGATAATAAATTTTTGTATCTAAAATTCTTAAAAGTGTTTTCTTTTTTACCAGTATTTATTTAGGTTGAAACATAGAGTGGTAATTGAGCTGTTTTCCTTCACTTTAGTTGAAGTAAGTTAGAATCAGGGAAGTACTTTGACTTTTGAAATCAGGGAAATACTTAGGCTTTTAAAGTTGTTAATGGAGTGATGTCCTTTAATTAATTTAATTACATATAAGATTACCTCACACCTGTTTTAATGAACTTAGTCTGATTTTCTGCAATACTGGTGAGTTGTTTAAGGGATCACTGTTGCCTTTAGAGTATTCAGTCTTATTTTACCTGTGATGAAGTTTCAGGTGTAGAAACCAGATTCTTGTCACTTCGTCACGATATATATATATATATATATATATATATATATATATATATATATATATATATATATATATATATATATAATGTTTATTTCTGTTACTACCTTTTTTATTTTATTGATAATTTTAATTCATACCTTTTAGTGGTTACACTTACCTCTGCTGACATGTGAAGGTATTTGATGGTTGAAGTATTATATCAAGAGAAAAGCCATTACACACATTGGAAGCACCGTTTTCTATATATAATTATATATATATATATATATATATATATATATATATATATATATATATATATATATATGCATACACGAGATATATGTTGAAGCCCTCAGTTTTAAGAAATCTCAAAACATATTTCATTGCCAAGAAAGTAAAGAGGAAAGTCACGACCACCCACATCGGCCAACAGAAGCCGTGCCTACGACTCCCTTAGTCATTAAAATTTGACACAGCAGGTTTTCCTAGTTCTCTCCTACGCCTTTCCCATAGGTAAATGGACCCCCAATGTCACCCTTTTCCCACATCTATGTGCTGTCTTTTCGAATTTCAATTCCAGGGAAAACCGTCAACGACTGGGAGAAGATGTGACGTACAAGAGACAAATAAAGGAGGGGAATAAGATGGTTGGAGCAGAGTCGGGCTCACTCTCATAGCAGATGCAGTTGTTCACACACTCACTCACGATTACTTCAAGCCCATACCATGAGTCGGCTCTACTTCAAGACTCCGATTTTGATGTACTACATCTCCCGTATTCCACGGTGCCAAGATATCAACTATCCAAGGGTGAAAGAGTGAAGAGCTGCTGTTAACTATTACTTTATGATTGGTGATAATTGAAACAAGTATGGGTAGATCTAGGGTACCTCTCCGCGGCGGCCTAGACTATGGCAGTTGCGGTTTTTTAATGCAGTTTTACTTACTGAACAAGAATTTAAAATAATATTTATTCGGACGACAGTAATTAACCCGCAGGGGCCAGTACTAAACACGGCGAAATATATTGGACGTCCCAATCCCTAGTGGATGTCGTATCCGCGGTTAGGTTTCTTGCAGGGTAATTCTAAAGAATAGTTCCGCACAAACTGCAAGGAACGTAACCGCGGATACGACATCCATTAGGGACTGGGACTCCAGTATTTCGCCGTGTTTAGTACTGGCCCCTGAGGGTTAATTACAGTCGTCCGAATAAATATTACTTTAAATTCTTGTTCAGTAAGTAAAATAACATAGGAAAACGTCAATTGCCATAGTCTAGGCCACCGCGGATTGCTTCTGTAGAAATACTCAAGTATTTTATTCTTTTAAATTCCGGGTTCTTCACAAAAGGGATTTACATTTTCTGTGGTTTTTATTGTGGCACTAATTGCTTAGTTAATTAACGTAACCTCAGTGCCACTGGGCTTGTGCCTTCAGCTCCTGCGAAAATGTCTTCTAATTTAAATAATAATAATCCTAGTTAAATTTAGCGTTGCATATCCCTTAAATCCATCTATTTTAATACCTTTTTTCCCTGTTCTCTGTTCTTACCTGCGTGGCTCCAGTCTTGTCACATGTCAGTTAATTTTAGAGTAAATAATAAGTTTCACGCAGCCCCACAAGTAACAAATGGCGACCTTGCCCAGCATAAAAAAATTAAAGCCTTAATTAATCTCTCAATAGAGTAGCAATCAGTTCCACTGAGTAGTATGAGAGTTTGCGAGAGAAACAAATCTTTGTTTAAAACCCTCCTTTATCTTTTTTGCACCTTTGGGACCCATGAACAGCAGTACACAACTGTAAGTACTTTGTTCTAGTATTTTCACATAGTGCTGAGAAGACGAGGAAAGAACCTGATTGGAAACAGGAGGTCGTCAACAACGCACTTGATTTTAGGCTCAATTTTGTGGAATTAACCTACTTCTATTGGTTTTCAATAGGACTGACGTATGTACAACATGGCCTGTAGTGATTGTATAGTTGGTGTGTACTAAGATAGTGCTTTAATACTGCTGTTGCCTAGATCTAATAAAACATCAATTGTCCTACGCATCGGGCGCAGAAATTTATATGCCCTGAGGCTATGCCTCAGGTGCAGGCATACAGGGAAATACCGTTTTCTTTGATCATGATGTTTTATTCGCCTCCATTATGGAGAAAGACTCCGCTGGACTGTGCTTTACATATCCTGAATATAATTTAGCATGTAGAGTTATTTTTGAGGAACTAAAGATTGAATATGATGATTTGATTGGATTCCCGCTTTTGTCAAATAATAAGGTAGTGATTAAGTTTGAGAATACTGTGGTAATTGATGAATGTATTGAAAAATTCGACGGTATAACGTTATATATCAGACAGGGACAAAGTGTAAAGATTCTGAATTTCAGTAGTTTATTCACTTATGTTTTGATTCGTCGAGCTCCATTTAGCATGGACAATGATATGATTGAGAAGGTGTTCTCAAAATATAAAATGTATGAAATTCGCAATAACAAACATAGATTTGGAAAAGGAGAAGGGCTTTTAAATGGGATCAGGACCACTAAAATGGAAATAAAGAACATCTAATACCATTTTCGGATACACTCTCATTTTCTCATACAATGACCAAAAGAGAACGTGCTATAAAGCTATATATGTGAAAATGATGTCAACATAGCTGCCGATTGTGATGTAAATGCAAGGATTAATGTGGATAACGAAGTGGAATTTCCTCCAATGACAGGGAAAAAAGAATGTGGATAATAAAGGAGATAATAACGAAAAGGATCATGAGAACACTGACAACGGTAATGACAACACAGATCAATGCAAAGGAAAAATGAACCAAGAAACGGTGAATTCAGGTAATGTGGAAATTCAGGAACAACTCAAAGGTAATGCAAAGCTAAGCGAAACAACCACGACTACAGATTGTTTGGAGAGCAATAAGGGAAATAGGAATGAGAATAAAACTGTAGAGAATGACCGACTGGATGATAAAACAAGTGACGAGGATGTGATAAAACCTGGCCCACTATAAATTATAAGAATCTCCCAATAGATTACTTCACCGTTTGAAATCTCCGATTTCTTGGATTATTTATTCTTGAACTCTCCGGACAATACAAAGAAAAACATTTCTTCTGAAGAAGGACTGGTGGAAGTAGTTATGACAGCGGCCATTCACAAGGAAATGGAAGAGGATATTCATGTGGAAGAGGAAGAGAGTCAAGCGACTGATTGCGAATCAATGGAAGACATATTTACGGAAACGGATGACGACGATAAACAGAACGAAACTAGAAGCCGATTGGAAGACGGCAGCAAGACATGGAATGTTAAAGTGCAGGATCCTGGGAAGATAACTCTTACTAAAGCTCCCGAAAAACGAAAAGAGGAAAGGAAGGGTAATGATAGGAATAAATGACATACTAAGTAAAAGCGTGTAAAAGAATGATGTCATGGTTTTTCCTGATTTTTAATTTTTACGCTTAAATTTTCACACTTCATAATGGCATTGTCCATAGCTAGCTTGAATATAAATGGTTTAAATGATATCAAGAAACAAATGAGAATTGTCAATATTGTTAAATATTTTAAAATTTATATTTTATTGTTACAGGAACATAATGTTAAAGATATAAAAAGACTGGAGTATCTAAGAGATAACTTTGATGTAGGTTTTAATCCTACTCATCTCTCTAAAGGAGGAACCATAATATGTACCACAAAGTACAAAAGAATTGACATACTGAGTAGAGAAATGGATTCTGGAGGGCAGGTTTTAGGTATGAGAATACTGCATAATGATAGAGAGTTTAATGTTGTTAATGTTTATGCCCCTTCT
The DNA here is from genome assembly GCF_015104395.2 of Macrobrachium nipponense. Taxonomy (NCBI): domain Eukaryota; kingdom Metazoa; phylum Arthropoda; class Malacostraca; order Decapoda; family Palaemonidae; genus Macrobrachium; species Macrobrachium nipponense. Next base: position 42,701,837 of record NC_087217.1, on the reverse strand, counting down.
GGTACTGCAAGATGTAAAGAAAGGGGAGAATTTTTCAAAACAAAACTATTGTTTTATCTGAGACACAACAATGAATATCTTATCTTGGGAGGAGATTTTAATTGTATTGAATCACAGAAAGACTGTAGTAATAGGAATATTGCTTTGGTAAGTAAATCATTAAAAGACCTTGTTAGAGATCTAAGGCTAAAAGATGTATCTGGTGGCTCGGGATATAAATTCAGCACATACAGAAAGCCCACACACACAAACTCATATATTCATTTCTTCTCTTTTCACAGTCATGATATAAAAATAGGTGTTCTAACAGGTCTATTTCTTAGGGCAATGAAAACATGTGACCCTTGCAGGATAGAGCAAGAAATAAATTACATCGATAAAAGCTTTGATGCATTAGCATACCCGGAATGGTTCAGAAAAAGAGCAGTCAACAAAGCTAGGAAGATTTTTTACAGAACAAATGTAGAGAGTACATGGAATAAAGAAAACAAAAAAATAGTTGCCCTCCCTTTTATGCCGAAAATGAAACAAATCACTTCAAAAAAGAAAGAAAGTAAATATAAATTTGTGCATACCTTTGGTAATACCGTAAAAAACAAAGTATGTAAAAATAAATTGGAAGGAGAAGACAGTAATACGGAGGATGTAGGGCAGGTTTACATAATCAATTGCAGCAATTGTGGAGACACATTTATGGGGGAATCGGGTAGGGGAATAAGAACTAGAATCCAAGGACAGGGAAGGGCAGTACAGCTTAACTCTCAGACATTGTTGGGAAAATGACCATAGGATGGATTTTAAAAACAGCAGGCTTATATACATAAGCAATAAAATCAGTCATAGGAGGGTAGTAGAAGGGGCACTCATCAGAGAGATTAAAGTAAAAGAAGGAAACAAAGGTTTTACCTCAGAAGATCTCATTAGCCGGGCTTTGATATCAAAAGAAGCTAAAATTGACCCTGCCGACCTGGAGATTAGGTTTTCTGTCCAACAGACTTTTGGTGACCACTCTATGTGCCTCAAGTATAGTAGACAGATTACATTGGAATACAATTGATGACCAGCACGCCAGTGATTATTTCCCAATATTAATTTCCTTATTACAAATTAATCCTGCAAAACATGTTCCTCTCTTTAACATTTATAAAGCAGATTATGAGCGATATGAAATGCACACTAGAAATATCCCACCATTTGAATATTTGAAAGCGCACAATAAAATTAATAAACTTCTTGTTGATATCATTGAAAATGCTACTGATAAAGCAATACCAAAATCAAAACCTCTTACAACAAAACACAAAGTTCCATGGTAAACTGATAACTAACAATTAATAAATATAAAACACTCTATAGGGAGACAATTACATAATTTGAACAAAAAATTCAGTGAAATAAATCAAACATTACATGGACAAAAAACTACTATATTTTCACTAGAAACTGATACTTTAAAACATCTATACAACAAATTATCTGCAAAATTTAAAAATAGGACTAATTCAAGGAAGAATCATTTAATGGAGGAAATATGTATCAGATCTCTCTAAAAATACTCCAATACAAAAAAATATGGGAAAAATATAGGAAAATAAATGGTACCCATGTCATATTAAAAGATGGAAAAAGAATACTTGATCCAAAAGAAGTAATATATTGACAAATGTAAGTAGGGCTAAAAAATTGGATGATCTCAAAGAAAAGTAATATAGAATTAATAACAATAAATTTTGAAACTATAATAGAAAATTTAATATGGATGAGCTAGAATGTATCTGCTCCTGGAGGTGAAAATATTTGTTTTGAGATGATCTGCAGCTTAGCACCTTTGGCAAAGACCCAAACCCGGAAAGGATCCCAGTAATATACGTAAATAACTACAGACCAATTTCTTTAACAAGCTGCTTATGCAAATGGTTAGAGAAGATGGTAATGCTCGGTATTACTTGACACATTTGACAGAGCAAAATTTTGACTCCCACTCAGTTCGGGTTACAATGTAACAGATCTACATTATATTACATTGAAAAAGGCATACGTTACGACATGGAGTTATGCTATATAAAAAAACAACAAAATCCGTGGAGTTTTACTCAGTTTTATTCAAAGCTTTTTGACAAATCGCAGTTTTCAGGTGAGAATTGATATTTTGTCCAGATTATTTCCACTTGAAAACGGTGCTTCACAGGAAAGCGTCCCTAGTGGGACAGTGTTTACTTTAGTAATTAATGATATAAGTAATAATCTGCCTTTCGGAATTAAAGGTAACCTGTATGTGGATGATATTGCCATATATTATTCGGCATCTCGAATAAAACATGCAGAACGAATTATTAACAAAAGCATGATAAAAATAGATGAATTGGTCTCATCTGTAGGCTTTAATTTTTCCATAGATAAAACTCAGGCAATCAAGTTTTATAAAAATAAAAAGTGCAAAAAAGGTGAAGAAATAGATTGAAAAATCAGAAATCATAGTATACCAATTGGCGAAGATGCTAAATTTTTAGGATTAATATTTGATACTCTCTTAAACTGGAAAGCCCACAAAACATACGTTAAATCAAAGTGTAAAAGAGAATTAAATCTAATTAGAAAACTATCAAATCTTACTTGAGAAGCTAATAGACAAACACTTACATTACTGTATATTGAAGAGGCTGATAGAGCAGCTAAAAAAGCAACACATATGTGAATATCCTTGCTATTGATTATTATGTAAGACACATAAAGGTGGGTATTATAAGTAAATGGCGATATTTATGGAATGAAGAATCCGAAAATAATAATAAAACAAATAAAACATAATTTTAAAAATGGAGTTCATCACAGAGAGAGACATGCACAAGTAATTCTGACATGTTTTCATATAAGCCATACCCGTGTGATACATAAACACTTAACGAACAGCCCATGCGGCCCAACTCCTGAGTACTCATAGTGCAAGGTGATAACATTGGTCAGACATGTGTTGTGTGAGTGTCCAAAGTATGACCAGCTGCGACTGTCAACTTTTGGAAATAATTCAATAAAGAAAATTTCGTCATAATCTTTTGTATTTTCAGTGGTTCAAATTTTGATGTTGTGAGGAACTGTTATCTAACTAATAAAGTATAATAAGAAAATAATAAAAGCACAAAAATCCCTAGAACATTAATTGACGTTTAAAACAACACAACTTAAAAATGATTCTTAACTTAATGTGAATTTTCATATACCTTCTTAGTGTGTATGTATGGAAACGTGAGTAAGTGTATTGTGTTTGTGTTCCCGTATGAGAGCACATGTTTTTGTGCAATTTTTTTATTTAATTTTAATTAATTCTTCATCATGCTAAATAACCTATATGGTCCCACTGCTTGGCCTCAGGCCTAGACCTGGCATTTTACTTTAGTCGTCCGGGCCATCCCTATAGAGCTGAAAGTCAGCTCGGTGATCTGGTTAAACCACTTTAATAATAATAATAATTTTTCACCGTAGAATATTTCCTCTCTGTTGAAGACAGTTTTCTGGAGAAATAGACCACTGGTGTAGCATCTGTAGCTAGGCAAAAAGGTCATGTGAAAATAGGGGATCTTAATAATGGTTAATTTACCAAAGTTAATTATAAGGTATCAAATGATCTTTGGCATTTATCATCCCGGGAAAACTTTACATCCTTTTCCAACAAATTAGCTGATAAACCCCTCAACATCAATCTGTTTGGGAGTGGTTTTGCCCAAACGAATGTCGTGGCCTAGATAAATGACTTTTGCTAGGGCAAAATCATTTATCCTTAAATCAATCACGAATCCAACTTTCCTCAACTCATCAAATGGGCCCCTTATTCCTTTAAGATGTGTAACTAGTCATCACTATAAATGACTAAGCCATCTATATAAATTACACAACCTTCCAAATTACAGGTAATAATATTCATTAGTCTCTGAAAGGTGGCAGTTGCATTTTTCATACCAAAAGGCATAACCTTATGCTCATACAGACCCTCACCTGTCACAAAAGCAGATATTTTCCTAGCGCTGAGTGTAACACCGAGCTGTCAATATCCTTTTAATAGATCAAACTTACTCATAAATTTAGAAGACCCAACACGGTCTATACCATCCTCCACCCAAGGCAAGGGGAAGTAGTCAGTCTTAGCTACTTCATTAACTTTCCTATAGTCAACATAAAGTCTTTGTTGGACTCTCTCTTTCTTAACTAAAATCACTGGAGAGCTTCTGGGACTACAACTGGGCTCTGTGAGGTTGTGGTCCATCATATATGACTTCATATTTGACTGTTAAATGGGGTCTTTTACCCCTTAACAGGTTGGTGGCAGCAGTAAAGGGCAATTAGGCCTATGGATTACGTTTCTGGAGAAACTGGGAATTATATAGGAGTTAGGAGATTAGGAAGATGTTAGGAAATAGTGACTATAGTTATATATTTTTGGCAACAGTCCGTTGAAGTCAGCGAAATTCGAGTGGTCGAGAGGTCAGCCAGTTTTCTAAGTCAGTGGAAATGTTCATTACGTGTAGGTGTGACGGATTTTTTGCAGCAGAAATTATGGTATAATAAGTAAATGGGGTGATTTTAAGGGGATTAAAGTGAAAGAACAAAATATAAAAGTGTTAATGCAAGAGCAGACGACTTCACCATGTTTAATGCGCCGTTCCTTAATGACGATGAAAGTGTTAAATATTTCCTTTAATTTTTGTTTTTCTTATGTTAATTTGCGCACAGGTGTATTTCATCTCGTGTCTCTGCGGCATTGAAAAAACAGTAGTGGGTTGTTCTTGATTGCAACACATGGGAATATTTGGTACGACATGTTGCAGATTGATCATGCTAGGATCAGCATTTGCTGACCAGCAAAGGTTCGTGTTACATTTTCTTTCTTGCTTGCCTCTTCTCGGTTTCTGTCAAACAGTTCTTGACCTTGTCACAGTTGCGAACAGCTGATAACCTTGACCTTCAAAAGTGAGAGTAGACCTCCTCCCATAGTCGTGGGATATTTACCGGGGAAAAATGTGGTGTTGGGAATTGGTTCATGCAATTTTCTTTTATTGGCGAATAATACATTATCACTTTTGTGTTGGTGGTTTGTGTGGGGATAAATATACTGATGTTATTGAGGTCGGTACGAATCCTGAATTATGAGTCCCTCTAAAGAAGGCAAAATGGCTGAAGCAGGTAACAGTCAAACTTTGGTGCATAAGAAAACTAACATAAATGCAGGCATCAGCCCTTTTTGAGGCATTGTTGATGATGTTCTGTCCCAACCAGTGGAAATTTTTATTGAGGGAGTGAATACCTACTTAAACGCCAAGGGAATTAACAATGATGCAGAGGCATTCACAAAGGCAAAAGCCTTGTTAGATTTCAATAAAGGAGATTTGTCATTTAGATGGCATAGTTTCCAATACACAAAATGCTGGTCATGGACCGAATTACAAGCATTTCTGAGGACATCCTATGGAACAAAGGAACACGGAGATATAGTGAGAGACCTAAGAGGTCTTTACAAGATTAAGAGAGGTAATAAAAACTATATTGAGCATAGCTCAAAACTTTTTGACTCAGTGGGAGAATGGATACAGAAATTGAAAAATTCAACATGGTTAAATGGTGACAAAATCTCACTTAACAATTTAGAGAAAATAATACATTTTTCCATGCTTCTACCGACGTCCTGGACGCCATTGTAGATAGCTTTGATGAAATATTTAACACATGTCCAAATGTCCCACAGTGGATGGTACATTTTTTAATGGGACCGGTCCAAGAAATACAAGTAGAGACTCAGATTTTCCTTCTCCCCCTTTGTGTGCAGAAGTGGGATATAAAAGAGAATTGATGGATCAAGGGAAAAATCAGTTGCGTTGCTTCAATTGTAATAAACCAGAGCACACAAAGAACGTATGTAGAGTCAAATATTGTGGAATATGCAAAAATGCAGATCACTATTGGCAGTCCTGTCCGTCTCAGAAACGAAAAGATGCAAGACCCACACCTCAGAAATTCGGGAGTGACAATATGAGAACTTCCCAGGCTAGTTACTCAAAGGGCCAAAGAGATCAGCGAAATTTTTGGAAGGCCGATCAACTAAAAGGGTACAGATGATTTGTACATGCCATTGTGGTCCCGTGGGGACGCCCCAGAGCCCAGGCCAATGATAAATGGAACAGTTCGAGGATGTGAAGATCCCAATTTATATTGATACTGGATTTTCAGAGAATTTAATGGACCATGATCTGTATCAATCCATGTTCTAAAAGGAGAGAACTCATAGCCAAACTTACCTTGGTTTTGTTCCCATCACCTGTCATCCCTGTAGATAGCTGAAGTTAATCATTAAGTCTTAGGTGAATTCAAACCCCCAATATAAAAAAAAACTATAATCTTTATTTTCCCAAATAGCTAACATAAGAATGGAATAAAATGAATTAAAGAAAATCCCACAGAAAATAATTAAATCACCATTACTCTTCCACAAAAACTTCATGTATATAATTATCCCCTTTATCCTCACTTGTCAGCCCAATGCCGGAGTCTTTACCAATACACGTCATATAAAAGACTATAGAATTCATTTTTAAGTAGGAACAACAGATTCCATCTGAAATAAAGAGATCATAATTATCAGACAATAAAATGTTCACCAATAATATTAAGTGCTGCACCACAATTACCTTCTTAATCCTCTGAAATAAATGTCACTGTTCAAATGTTCTTTACCTTCTCCGATAGATCTTAGCGCCTCCTCGGATCTCCAAAGTCTCTTGTGACCACTACGACAATTTGTCATCTAATTGCCCAATTAATTCCCATACTAGAGATTATATCTCATTCATTTGTTCTGATGGACGTATGGACATACACACGCTACTGAACACACGAATGCACGCCCGCTAGTCTATTATGTTCATTTCCATTTCCCCTGTACACTTCCTATTTATTGCACTGACGTCACAGTCATGTGCTTCCAAATAAATCCAGGTCATTTGCGCGCTCGTAATCTCACCAATGCGGCCGGTAATATTTTGATGTGTAAGCTTGTCTCGACTGTTCCAATGTTTGTAAGCTTCTATAAACAATTGACACTTTACTGTTTTTTTCGCATTGCAATCTTGTTCACGTCACTCGCTATCGACCTGATTGCCACTTGTTACAAGTTTTGTCCAGTGCCTTTTACACACACACACACACACAGACACACAGGCACACACGCACGCACACACACACACACACGCAACACACACACACACACACACACACATATATATATAATATATATATATATATATATATATATATATAAAGCACTTGTTATTTCATAAAGAATGTATATGTCTGACGGAAACTTTTCCCTATATAAGAGGAAACATTAAATTACGGTAATTGTGATATTGTTTACTATTCAGGAGGATTAAATTTAATACACTCACCCATACACTCACACACCTACATATATATAATATATATAATATATATATATATATATATAAATATATATATATATATATATATATATATATCAATATATACTATATATATATATATATATGATATATATATATATATATATATATATATATATATATATATATATATATATATATCATATATATATATATATATATATGTATATATGTATATACGTATAGTATATATATATAGTATATAAATATATATCTATATCTATATAATATATATATATATATATATAGATATATAGATATATATATATAGATACTATATATATATATAGATATATAGTTATATAAAAATATATATATATATATATATATATATACATATATATCATAATATATTATATTTATATATATTAATATATATAATATATATAAATATTATATATAAATATAATATAATTAGATATATATAGATAGATACTAGATATATAGATTAATATATATATATATATATATTATATATATATATATATATATGGGGATACAATCCACAATGAAGTAAATTCCTCTTGTAGTTTAAATATATATTACTTGTATAGGATTAAAGCTTTCGACCATCAACTGTGGTCTTGTTCACTTTAGTGAACAAGACCACAGTTGATGGTCGAAAGCTTTAATCCTATACAAGTAATATATATTTTAAACTACAAGAGGAATTTACTTCATTGTGGATTGTATCCCCATTTACTTAGAGGTACGACATAGTACCTGGCTTCTGCATATATATATATATATATATATATATATATATATATATATATATATATATATATATATATATATATATATATATATATATATATATATATGTCTGTGTGTATGTGTGTGCGTTAAATTTAATCCTCCTGAGTAGTAAACAATATCACAATAACCGTATTTTAATGTTTCCTCTTATATAGGGAAAAGCTTCTGTCAGACATATGCATTCTTTATGAAATAGCAAGTGCTTTTCAACTTCAATGGTGTTAATAAAAAAAGATGAAGGCAGACTAGTTGTTGTACCAGACCTATGACTCATCTGTCTGATGCTATATCTAGTAGTAAATTTAAAAAATGCTGACGTTTATGAAAGCAAGTGACAATGGTAACAAAATGTCAAAGGACTTTAGTTCGAACAAAGGGTTTGGAATGTCAAAGGTTGCTAAAACACGGAATGTTATTTGTGACTTATTTGTCATAATCCGCTTATCCGGTGCAAAATGTTATGGCTAATGTCATTTCAGTTGATTATCAATTCATATGTGCGCATAACAGCTCGTTTCATAAAGTAAAAATGATTATCGATAGAAAGTATCTTTAAGGAAAAAACTGTGGCTTGATTTATTTTTTATTTTATCTTACTTTAGTTCCGCTACTCTCTTCCGTTACTTTGGGTAGGTAGCAATCAATATATTCTAAATTTGTAGTGTTCATATTTGTAAAGAAGCAAATCGCGCGACTACAAAATGTTCCTAAGAATCACGAATTTTTCGCGTAAAAAAAGCAATTACGACCTTCAAATAAAATTTCTGACTATAAAAAAAATTGAGTTTGGAAATCCCAACCCCCTAACAGAGGTATGACAGCCCTGCTTCTTACATTGCTCATTTGTACATCTTAATTGGAAGTAGCTATGTAATATCTCAGAGAAAGGCAGTCATCCTTATGAACAAATGAGCTCTCTACATATATTTATCATACTTTTGCTTGATCGTTTAAATGAACTTGGTTTCAATAAGACGTTTACATAGCTTTTGTTACCGATCGGAGTCTTTCATTAAGTTTGTCTTATAGTAAGCACTGAAATGGTTAGGAGGAGAAATGAGGAAATCTTCAGGATTAGTGCAGAATCAGCCTCAAGCAGGAGGAAGAATCAGAATAGGAAAGAAAACCGGACCTAAGATTTCCAGGATTTAATGGGGTTAGTTCCTCGTCTACAAAAGTTATTGAAGAGAGAATCCATAGAATTCAATACTGTCTTAGTGGCCAATTTTTCAAGATATGTGACAGTTTTGACATATGCCAAATTTTGATTGGGCTTCTTCATATAAATAATCCAGTGTAACATTTTCAGCAACAATAGTTGGTTTTGGGCATTTTTGAATGTTCCGCTCAGAGTAAGTTGATTGAGAGTGGTTCAATTATTCCTCGTCTAATTTATGGGTGTACTGTTAAGGAGACACAGTGGTTACATACCGTCCCTGGATTATTGTCGTTGTTTAATTCAGCCCTTGTCAAAATTTCTTAAGAGAGATTTGCAGTTCATTCTGTCACTGCTCTCTTATACTATTACTGGGAGAATATCACACTTCTAAACATTATGTGATGTTTCATCAACATCAGTATTAAAAGTTCTCTCGCAACATCCTCCCAATTTTTCTCTTCAAAGCGTTTTGATACTACATTTCTATCTTGAAATAGTATAAGCATATCTGTTACAGTCTTTTAAAAATCGTTGTAACTATTATAAGGTATGATATTTACATATGAAAATCTACCAGAATACCACAAATTCTATAGAGAACAAGAATATATAGAGATCTGGCAACTTACCTCTCGGATATGCCAACAAAATGTCTGCAGTCGACACCTACTCCGACGGCCACATCTACCACCTGAAATGGAGGAATGGAATGTAAATTTCAATGTGTTATTTACTTATTTAACTATGCGTGAATTTGCATAAAACTATTATTGTGGCTTGCTGGATGTTTGAACACTATTTTGCAGATGGAGGCCACACAAATATTGAATACTCAGGGAAACTTAAATAAATAACTGTTCTGAATAACTTTTGTTTTTGTCCATATCAGTTTTAGTTTATGCTGTAGAAGGGAGGGGGCTGTAATTTTCTAAACACCATGTATGTTTACCGAAGGGGAATTTTTGAGTTGATAATAATTTTGACATCTCGTGGATTCGTTCCAGTGGACAGAGGAGAAATCAGGACTTCAGTGACATTAGCGACTCGGCCGAGGATATTGGATATTGACACTTGTACCTTAATGCATATCTATATATATATTATATATATATATATATATATATATATATATATATATTATTATGATATATATATATATATATATATGACTGGTAAAAGTGTTCTGTAACAACAGAATTCCATCTAATAAAAGGAGCCCATAAAAACACCAAAATGTAGAGAGAAAAGTACTATATTTCAGAGACTGCTGTCTCTCTCTTCAGGTATATATATGAATGAGAAAAGTTCCCCACCTGGAGACGATTAAGAGAGTAACTCACACCCTTGGGAAATCCAACCCTTTTGCATTTACCTACCCAAATACCTTAGCCAAATCCCTGATTAACGTCCAACAAAAGACATCGCCCAAAGACTCTGGGGTATATGAGATCCCATGCCAGGACTGTGACCAATCTTACATCGGATTTACAGGTAAATCACTTCCCCAGAGATTAATACACACAAACAGTCAGTTAGGTATGGACAACAGAACTCGGCTATTTTCAATCATATAAATGAACATAACCATAGAATAAACTGGAATATGTCACGTGTAATTTATAGCAGCAACTGCCGGTACAAGAGTCAAATGATGGAATCGGCCTTAATAAAAGAGAAGCAGGTAATGAACATCTCAAAAGGGAATTGGACATCGGACATCGTCGACGCAGTGTTCATTCAACCAACGCTTAAGAAGATTAAAGGAAGATTATCAGCAGGGGTGACCTAAATTGGCTTACTTGTGGACGAATCTCTTGGTATAATACCACCTTTTCTGTAAACTTTTTCTCATTCATATACCTGAAGAGAGAGACAGCAGTCTCTGAAATATAGTACTTTTCTCTCTACATTTTGGTGTTTTTATGGGCTCCTTTTATTAGATATATATATATATATACACACACACATATATATATATATATATATATATATATATATATATATATATATATATATGAATAACTTGATCACGAAGTATATAAAACGTGATGCTATGTATAAATAAAGGTTTTTTTGCCACGAAGGAAAAAAATGAAAAAACGAGTTGGCCGAGTACTTTCGGTCCTATTCGGACCCTTTACTCGGCCAACTCGTTTTTTATTTTTTTCCTTCGTGGCAAAAAAACCTTTATTTATATATATATATATATTATATATATATATATATATATATAATATATATATATATATATATATATATATATATATATATATATATAGGAGGAATAAAATTGCAAACAGCCATCGTAGCATTGTAAATTTATTGGCCAAATTTTCGAGACCACATGTCTCATCATCAGGGCTGAAAATTACAAAGAATAAAAATTTAATAAATGGACTCAGTTTAAAAAAACTCACAAGGTCTAAAAATAAGAAACTTAAATTTAAAACAAACAAAAACAAGCTAAAAAAAAAATTTTTTTAAAAACATTAAAAACCTAATTCTGGAAAAACTTTTAAAATTGTATATAAAAAAATTGTGCTGTTAAAATGTATTAATACCTTACTCTATCTGAGCTAAGAACTGAGTGACATTTTCAGTTTTTTAGGAGGACGACGTCAACTTAGGCGATATATAAGATAGTGGAAGAGGTCTGGCTGCTTTGGGAAGGAACAAGCTGCTTGATAATTAATGATTCCAGGGTGGAGAGAGAGTGGTCATTGGGTGTTTGGGCAATAACATTTGGAAAAAGAATTTCTGTAGTACTTGAAAGTTTGAATAAATCGTTAATTGGTCGTTAATTAGTAGGTGTCTTAATTAGTAACCCCAGCTATTTTCATGTCTGAAGTTGCATTTTTGTTCATTTGAAATAACGTTTTATCGAAAGCATCAATCAAAACTGTTGTACTCCCTCTTTTGAATAAGTTCAGTTTTGAGGGTCTTCGTATCCATCAGGGTCCAAAGACCCCCATCTTATCTACAAACCCCAGGAAACATTGCGTCTTAAGTTGTGGATATGGTGTCTAGGATTACTAAACAATCATTTGCAAGAATAATTTTTGTTGTACTTGAAAGTTTAAATAAATCGTTAATTAGTCGGCGTCTTAATTAGTAACCCCAGGTATTTTCATGTCTTAAGTTGCATTAGTTTAATTTGAGGGTGATCTAAATGAAACAGGCTTGAAACGGTTGTTGTACTCGAAAGTTTGTTTAATTGGATTTTTGGCTCCCCTTTTGAGACCCTCATGGACCAAAGCCCATGATTGTGCAACTTGAGACGCCCCTTTCTTTCATTGTTAGATGATTTACAATAGAATTACACACTCAAATCTTTTGTACTCAATAGTATGAATAAAATCCACCTGGCTCTCCAACTACTATGTTCGTTTCTCACTCATTGTTCGAATTTTTTTTTGTAAATTTCATGTTACTAATACAAAATGTATGGTTTTTCGAATAAAATTGCCTTGACCAGGCACCGCTCCTAAGTCATTGAATTTAATTTTCGGGATTTTTCTAAATCTGTACGGTCAGGTCGTATATGCCTCCTTGTTTTTCAAAATGTATTGTTTTCTGAATAAATTACCTGTGACCACGTGTAGATGGCTGCTTTTAAAATCTCCAATCTAGCCCACAGGCGTTTTTTGGTTTCTTTAGAGTGAACTGGACCTGTTATGTACTATATATATATATATTATATATATATATATAATATTAATAAATGTATACATATATATATTATATATATATATATATATATATATGTATTATATATATATATATATATATATATATATATATATTATATATATATATATATATATATATATATATTAGGGCTAGTGCCTTGTATGATAAGGCGCCCTATGAGGTAATGTTAGACTTGCGATAATCTTACGCTAAGTCGGTTGGTATTGCACTTCCATCTTCAATGGAGTGTCTGGGGGTTTGTAGATCACTTACGAAGTCGGTATTATCTTGTTGGTTATTACGACGATGTGTTAAACTCATGTTGGTTCGGTGAGGAGGTTCTTGTAGAAAACACTAAGTATAAAAAATTATATATTCTTCTGAAGTTTTACATGGTGAAGATCAGATATGATTGTACAAGTCTTCTAATAACGATAGCTTGATCGCTTCTGCCAATGATAATGGCTAATCCTATTCCTCTACATGATAAAGCTTAGGTAAAGAGGTACAGGTCTTCTAATGACGATAGCTAACTCTGTTCTCCTTGTCTACCATCTCTGTTACAAGTTATGAAGGAACAGACAGTAGTTCGAACATATGAACATACAATCAGATGACAGTTACATACGAACACACAATCAAATGAGACACGCTACAGATCACGTAGGCCGTAGTTGTCTCAAGCAGGGAGCTTGGACTAATGTTTATAAACAATTGAATGACTACAGGTGATGGCATGTTATCTTAGCCTACTTTTATTGTATACGTCATCTTTAGCGTCTCTAGTCTGATCACATTCCTGCAAGCAATCTGGTTGACCTCTTTAGTTTTATTCTTTTATATATATGGACTAACATTCCATATTTTTATTATGTAAACACTTACATCAGCTCGGTCAGCTACCAAAACCAACCACTGAATATTACTCAAACTTGACTTGCATTTGACTTATAGGAGTGTGATACAGACACTATGTGAATATATATATATATAAGTAAATAAAAATTCATGGTGTACATGAATTGATTCAAGTAATAAAATATAAAACAATGATATTGGTAAATAATAGTGATCACGTGATATATAATGATACAGTTTTTCACTTCATCTCTTTAAGATACTTATGCTACAGAAAATACTAATGTACTCTGATAATTGCATAGAATGAAGATTAACATGATAATAATCATATTTTAACTGATAACAAAGTTCATATATGAATTGATAAAATTATTAATGTTTATGCTGATTGATTCGTTGATTTTTATGCTAAATGTTATATATCTGATTCATTAATTCATATACTAACTCATAAATAACTGCAGATATTGGTAAGATAAAAGGTAACAGATTGATTATAGGCTACCTGATTTGTTTATACATATGTATATGGATTCATATAATTATGATTAATATATGTGCACTTTAAATAGATTCCTATTGCGTACACGCAAAGATATATTTAGATTCTGTTATTTATGATCATTTATATAAGAGATTCCTATTGCGTACACGCAAAGATATATTTCGACTCTGTTATTTATGATCAATTATATATAGGATACATGATACTTTATATATATAGGATACATGACCGAGGTTATACTACTTCACTTTTAACTAGCGTTCGAACAACTTTTCGTCCATTACACAGTTCCAGACAACCACCTTTAGCCAAATGAAACGGCCTTTTTCAATGGTTAAAACAAGGGAAAAATTTGCCTGGGCGGGTCCAACGTTCTATTTTGCGCTCATACTTATTCTCTGCATCCTAAGCTACACGATTACGTTCGCGATGAAAAAAAACATCCCCAGCACGAGTCCTTCGCCAGCAAAGTAGAGTTGAATATCCTTCGGGTCGTAATTGTCGGAAGTATGTCCCTTTTGTAGTCGAATTCCGACAGCCGCTGGAGCGTTCCGCATTAAAACGAGATTAACGACGAGATACGGTGTCGGTCGAAGAAGTCCATGAAATTCCTTTCACATTGTAGGCGGTTGTTACTTGACTGTAGTCGTCCGCTGCGACGAACGATTTTTTTGAAGTTGCGATGTGAAACTCTCGTACTGCAGGATACTGTAACCAGGTTCCATTAATCAGCCTGCAAGTGAAATTATACTTGTCACAAGGGCAAAGTAAATTCAGACGACATCCAAATACAGGGGAGGGGAGAGAGCCATTTAGACCAGACGTAACCCACATGAATTCGCTGTACAAACTTTTTTATCCATATTTATCGATATTACTGGTAGTAAGTTACTAGACAAAGAAGTGGAAAACGGAGCTATTTGTAAGATTGCCAGGCAACATAAGAGTCAAAGAGAAGATTAATCATGATTCTGTATTTCTCTATGCTAACTGAAATTAAGTTGTGATAAAATCTGATCCTATGTGCCCCTAACAAAAGTTTCATATTCAATTTTCTCGTGCGCATCCTCTGAGGTTAATTTTTAAACTTTATTAATAGGTAGGAGATGCAACGAAAAAAACCCACTATGTAACTAATTTCTAAATAAACTTTGGGTTTTTCAAGAAAATGTGACATTTTCCCATGAATGTGATTTACCTGGATTGTAATAAGCTAATGTTGCAAGTAAATAATCCATATCCATATCGTGATACTTCTAAATGTCTATGAGGTTCAGAAAAAATTAATTCATTTTGTTGTTATAGAAATTCTATTTGCTTATTTTGTTCATTAATTTTAAAATGATTGCAAGTCCTTAACTAATTGCATTACACACACGGATAAGAATATGTTATGTGGCCTGTCATGTGACCTATGAACCACCTGTGAAGTTCATGAGCTAAGCATTCCTTTCTCCAGTCAATCTGCTTCGCAAGCAGAGATTAAGCCTGTGCAAGCAGATATTTGAGGTTAAAGAAATCAATGCTGATACGGCAAACGCGACAGACCTTCTAGAACTGATGACGTCGTCACCAGCTTAAGAGTTACGTTACTTGCTGTAAGAGATACGACTTTAGTATTTTCAAATGATATTTTAGTGTTTTAATTCTCCACCCGCATGAGAAGAATGTCTGAAAAAAAAACAGTACCAAAATTGAACAATATATTAGTTTCATGTTGGAAAACTGCATGATTATGGTAAATTAAATATTCCTTATTGAAACTAATGAAAAAGGTTTCCATACAAATTTTATACATATTATTAGCCCTGTATAAGATTCATATAGGATTATTTCATAGATAACATTTTCACTTCTAGACTTCCTGACTTTAAAATCTCTTTTATTTTATTTTATTTATTTTATTTATTATTATTTTATTTATTTATTTATTTATTTAATTTTTTTTTTCATTGACTACGAATATAAATCACCGGGACAGACAATATGTCAGTAGATTTTGGATATGTGTTTGAACTTTTAGCTTATTTGTCATTACTAAAGCGTTAAGTTAGAGTTCAAATCTTTACGCATATATATTTGGATATTTAATTATCTATGGTTACGTTTTGCTTATTGATTTTATCGTGATTCCTTTTTTATTATAATTTGTAACCCTTCCGACTTCTTACGGAGTGTATTATATTGACTCCACTTGTATCCATATTTATCTTATTTTTTTTTTATATTTATTTATTTATATATTTTTTTTATATATATTTGATAAATTAATGGTTGGCTTGAATATGTGGAAAAGTGTTCTAGCGGCGTACCGTATAAGGCTACTTGCGGCATCAATTCTATAGATACAAGATATAAATGATAAAGGTATTTAAAACCGCGAGAACCGCTATAATCCAGTTCGGATCCAATATCACGAGTTGTAACTCGTAAGACATTAACACTTCCTATTTAATTATCCGTTATTCTACCAAACCGATTGACTCTGGGTGATAAAATATATTATTGGTTTTCTTAATGGAAAGGAATTCACACCACGTGTTATGGAGATTATTATTGATTTACACCACCCGAGTCAGATTATCATGTGTTGAATTCCATGTTTACTGATTTAGCACTCATAAATATTCCTAACGCACTCAATTGCGGTGTTTGTTTTTAGTGCTATTAATTCTATATAACGTGTCAAGGAACTATTGACACTAAGAAGTGTTTATTCCCTCTGTCAGACTCGTAATTCTGTTATAATTCTACGTATATTCTTTCAAGGATTGATTTTGGCACAGGATAGGCCCTTAAACTGACAGGTGTCTTAGTGTATCCCTTGTTTTTCAACATGACACGTGTTACAATTAGTTATGTGCTTTTTATATCTGTAAGCATTGTAGGCCAGTAAAATAGTGATTTGGCTTTCTGTGACATAGTAGGGAACCCTGATGACGGAATGCAACCAGTTTATGACGATTGGTATGAAAGAGATTATTACTACTACCTGGTCGTTAGTCATCTGCTGTGTTCTTCGGGTTTTCCTCGTCACGGACCTACATATATTACATTTGATTACATTATTCTGATACACATACTTTAAATATACTTTTGCTTTAGGGTTTCTGCTCGAAGGGTTTTATTGTTTTGTTTAGCCGCTGACCCTGTTTCCGATTTCGAAGTGTTTTATTTGGTGTTTATTGTTTTGCTTATCGCTGTTGACACTTGCTTTGTTCAGTTTTGTAACAGTTCTGCGCTCCGACCCAGATATTCAATGCTCGCGATCTCTTGGGTTAAGGAATTTTCTTGTTTAGATACTGTTTTAACAATAGGCACGGATGTTTCTATATCTTTTAGTCTAATTAATGGTTCTTTGCAGTATGGTGCGGGATTGCGGGATAATGCGTCAGCTATGATATTTGCTTTCCCAGGTAGATATCTTATCTTGGCTCCAAAGACCTGAATGATCATTTGTCACCGAGTTCCCTTTGGACTGTGATTAAAGCCTTTGAAAAACTCGGTAAAGGACTCATGTTCAGTAAGGACTTTATCAGGATAGCCATAGATTATGAACTTAAAATGTACTAGTGAGTTAAAGATACCTAGCCCTTCCTTGCCTATTACTGCATATTTACTTTCAGAGGGCTTTAGTTTACGTGAATAAAAAGCTATAGGGAAGAACTGTTTATCATATTACTGAAGTAGTATCCCTCTTACCCCTTGGTCTGAGGCGTCTGTTGCAATAAAAAAAATTCCTTATTTAAATCAGGGATTTTTAAGTTAGGTAAGCTGCATTATTCCGCTTTTAAGATATCGAACGCCTGTTGATGCTTTTTAGACCATAATAAATCTACGCTCTTCTTCGTAAGATCTGTTAAAGGAGCTGTCTTGATTGAAGAGTTACATATTTACATACGATTGTAATACCCACTACAGCGCAAAAGTGCTGTATCCCCCTTTTACGTTAATAGGTACCGGAAAGTTATGATTAGCCGACACCTTACCATGGACTACTTTAAGACCTTGACTAGACACATAAAACCTAGATAAACATGTTCGGTTTTTAAAAACTCACATTTAGATATTTTACTCTGAGATTATTTGTCTTTGTCTCTGTAGCACTAGCTCTACTTTATGTGAATGTACTTCTAAGGTATTAGAAAAGATTATAAGACCAACCAATAGGCATGTAGGGTATCCCCTAAAAGTCTCCAAACACTATATTGTAATTGGGGCGCAACGTAAGCCGGAGGAATACGTAAAAATTGATAATGTCCCCTGAGTGTGCTGAAAACGGTGTATGAGGTACAATCACTTAGGTAATGGTATCTGGTAAAAGCCTTTAAGTAAGTCCAAGTTGGTGAAAAAAATTTATTCTAACCTAACAGAGATAAGATGTCGTCGGTACATGGCACTGGAAACTATCGGGAGTCGTTTCCTTGTTTAAGCGTCAGAAATCTACGCAGATACGCCAAGTCCGATCTTTTATGGCATGACGTTTGAGGGAAAAATTATATGGGCTTATATGATTTCCTAATGACTCCTATTACTAACATTTTTCAACTTCGTCATTTATCTCTATTTTGAAATTTCATTGAGAGTCTATGCGAAGGTACGTATATAGCTTTATGTTTGTCCTTAGACCGTATTTTGTTTTCAATGACATCCGTTTTTCTTCCTCCGAAATCACTCGCTAGTGGAGAAACTTCCTGGTATTCAGATAAAAGATAAAAAAAAAAGTTTCTGCTGAATCATCTCTGCTTGAATGACTTTACTGATATTACTTTAGATAGAATATAAGAGAGATTCATCCACGACTGATTGGGCGGGATTAAAAATTAGCAACAATAAAAAATGCGATATTTATAACTTCTGTATCCACGATATGTATACTTTTAGGGCTTTGTTCGCGGAAATCGTTATATTTCAGAGTGTCGGGAAGGATTAAAATTTCATTTCCCAGCAAAGTCTTTTTACACGCACTAAGACATTCGAGGGTGCATGCTTCTCGAGATTTTGCGTGCAAAGTGCGACTGCGGTTGTGGGAGAATTCTGTTGTCTATTTGAACAATGTTACGATTTATGAGACAAATGTATAGTTCCTTTATATAAGTTATTATTTGATGAAACTGTCTTCATTTTTTGTTTTCAAACGGATTTAATATGTTTGAAGGTTATAGGATTTCCCTTTGATAAACACGCCTTATTTTGCAGGATGTAAGTTAATATTTTGTATACCCCTAGATGAATCCTACAATTACACTAGATACAGATCAATGTTTTTTATAACTATAGAGGTATCTGTAAACGCTCGCTTATCCGGACTTCTCATTAGGGAAGTTCGAACAACAGACGGTGAGTCCGTAAATACAGGATATTACGTGTACTAAAGGAATAAACAAAATATTCTAATTTTTACGGCGCGTACAGTCGGGCTGTTTATCCACCACTACTATAATAACTTACGTATTAAAAAAAAACGAAAACCTGCTCTGATTACTTTATACGGTCGTGTGTTTCATAGGAAAAAATCCTTTTTAATTCAAAAAGATATCGGTTATCGCTTTTCCCCACTCTGCTAGAGTCGCTTATTGTGTGGAATTTGCTATGCTTTGAACACTCGGAAGATTTAACTAACCTTGACCGCTTGACTAGGTGACACAGTCACCGAGTTTGCTTGTTTGATTCTGAACGGGCTACTGTTTCTATTTTTTTTTTTTTTTTTTTTTTTTTTGTAATAATTAAGATCCTTCTCTTTATTACCATCGGCAACGTATTGTGTGTTTTTAGCATTATGTTGCTGGTTACGTATAAAGCAATGAAATGACGAACTATTAGGCAATGAGCGATTACTAATAAGACAAGTTATCACTACTGCATTCAATATTAACTGTTTGTACTTCATTCTTTGCTAAAATTTGAAATAGTGAGGGATCCTGGTCAGCGCATTTAGCCTGATGAAAGTTTTTTACAGACATGTTATTCCTTGCAATCCAGCCATATTTTTAAAGTTAAGTTGAGTCATTGAGGTTCGATATTTTATATAACTCAAAAACTC
Organism: Macrobrachium nipponense; assembly: GCF_015104395.2. NCBI lineage: Eukaryota > Metazoa > Arthropoda > Malacostraca > Decapoda > Palaemonidae > Macrobrachium > Macrobrachium nipponense. The sequence goes on along the minus strand of NC_087217.1, from coordinate 42,681,357 downwards.
AAGGCTAAAACTGCGATCGGGACTTTGCAAGGAGCATTTATTGTCATGACCCGAAATAGTGTTACCTCTAATTTATATAGATTTGTACGGGTGTTCCACTCGTTTTTTGTGTGTTTTCTAATCACTACGGTGCTTAACGACCCTATCCATGCATCTGTATAAATACAGACGTCCACTGCGTAAACGCATATTCACTGTTTAATATGATTCATTACGTAAGGGATTAATAATCACCCAAAATGATAAAATTAACATAGTATATGATTATGATATTTCAGTAGAACTTCTGGAAACAGACACTCAATGATAAAAAACTCGCAGTAGCGAAATCTCAATGATGTAGATAATTTCTGTAAAAAAGTAAGATTAAGA
>NC_087217.1:42655985-42678485 GCF_015104395.2 Macrobrachium nipponense | reverse complement strand
GCAGAAGCGCATGGTAGTTATAACGATGTAGGAGCTGAGGAACTCTCGGACGGGGCATTTGCATCGGTAGGCCACACTAGTTTTCTTCAACGGATCCTGCTTGGGGAAGGCCAGGTTATTTCTCATTGCTTTTTTTTTTTTTTTTTTTTATTTTTTTTTTTTTTTTTTTTTTTATTCCTGTAGAATATGATAAGCTTAAAACTTATCGATATCGGACAACTAAGGTTGCCTTCAATGATGGTCCTGAGGTCGCGTTTGTCTTCTGTATATCCTTTAAGGAGTTTTGTTTGGTAGAAAAGTTTGATATCATCAAAGGTGTCGGGGTGACGTTTCTGATGATACATCTATCCACGGCTCCTCTACATTCTAAAATACTAAATGGGATGTAGACAATATAATAATAATTTGCACAGTACAGCCATCCTTTTCAACAAAACATGATTGAAAGAGAGCATCCGTCCTTCCAATAATAATGGTAGTAATAACAATGATAATTAGGAAATATTGTTGATGCAGTTTTGATGACTTCTCACTTTTGAACAAATTTCCAAAAATCCGTCCTTTGTAGACACACCTACTATGAGATTCAGGGTATCTGTAACACGGTTTTTTGGACTTTGCTCCTTGTCAAAGCATCGGATGTAGCTGAAAGTTGACATATGTATATTTTACAACCACACACAAATTTTGTCAGCATTATCAATAACCTAAACCCGATAGTTTGAATTTTTATAGAGTAAAAATTATATAGCCGACGCCATGGCCAATGATTACGAGCCAAGAGTCGAAAAACATTCATTACGTAAGCAAGGTAAACAAACACCTTTTGACTAAATGTTGCCCCGCCCATCCACCAGACAGAAATTCCAACGGCTCTGAAACCCAAAGGCTTTATGAATGGCGGAACGATACATAGATGTGGGTGGGGTATCAGTGCTAGCGTAGTAATACTACTGTAGCAGTAGTGCCGCAACAGTATAGCAGTAATATACATGAATTAAACGTTTAGGCCAACTGCTGGGATCCTTGAGGATCATTTAGCACATCTTTTACAACTACTCGAGAAATTAGTTTTTATAGCCAGAAGTTAAATTTTCTAATCCAACAATGCCCATGGTAGCCTTCAGTGTTATCCTGAATTATAACGAGGCCAAAGTGGGTGGAGCCTCATGAAGTCACCATTCTGACGATAATTATTGGTGAAGGTTTAAAGCCAAAATACGGTACCGGCTATTTTTTTTTTTCAGTAAATAGGTAGATAGCCAATAAATAAAAATTGCTTGACATTGGATATAGCAGTTATTAAATCAAGCTTGTCTACTATGTTTTTGATAATTACCAACTATTCCCTACATCTTGTCAATCTGATTGTGACCTATAAAGTAGACTGTAATTTCTTTGGAAACCTATTTTGGGAGTTAGACTAATAATCGAAGTGTTTTTGTATTTATTAACATATTTTGTTGGTTTGTTCATTATGACAATTATCAGTGGAGAGGTTCCAGAGTTCATAAAGGTGTACTGCTTTGCTTGTATTTAAAATTGTTTGTCATTGTTGCCAGAGGTTTAGCCTTCGTTACGTATAGCCAATCATCCATCGAGAAAGAGGGAAGAAATGCTGTCATAAGTTACGTAACGAGTGCGTTCGAAACCTTTTCTCTGAGTAAGTTGGCCCGTCTTCAAAAAAGGTCACTTTTACATTATAAGTACCAAATTTATTCAACCTACGTAGTGCAGAATACACTCAAAATTTATGTGTTGATATAATATGTATTCTGAATAAGCGTTATCTTTATGAAATGCATAGATAAAAAGTTATTGCGAAAAAACCGTGTTACAGAGGCCCTGAATCTCATAGTAAACTGTTATAATATTCATAACATATAACCTATTGGACAGATAAACATTTTCTAACCTAGATGTAATGGAAATCAGTCCTAGCTACTATGGGAATATTTTTTAAATTCCATTTTGTAATATTTGCTGGAACGGATCGTTTTTTCCATTATTTATTTCTGGTTAGTTTAGACCAGTGATCAGTGTCATATAATTGTATGCTAGCTGAGTATCTTAATTTCCTGTTTCTATTTGTATATACGAATGTGGATAGATACATGGAGACCGCGCAACGGTCTCTCATGTGTACTAGATGTGAAGCAAGAATCGGTGGGAGTGTACCGGGCTTATCCAGCATTGTTATTCACTCAAAACATTAATGGTGCCCCTTTGTTTGTAAGGGGGATTCGTCTCCCTATCCCGTTATTTTGTATATTATTTTGTTACCGGAGTGTTTTTAGTTTATGTGAACTTAGGTTGGTATTAATGCGTAAATGAGTAGACATTGAAAGAAAAAAATAATGATTTGAAAAGTTTTATAATATCATAAATATCCGACGAATATCGTTCGTTAACAGACAATGAGCTGAGTTGAGTAGAATCACTGACTAGCAAATTGTTATTTGAAGACTATGTTTCAGAAATATAATAATAATAAGAAAAATATTCAGAAAACAGAAGTATGAGTCAGCTGTTATGGTATACTGATTAAAGCTTTATTATATTCAGTAACCTAAGATATTAATGAATATCACTGTAGATGAGGAAATATTGCACAAATTATCCATGATAACACACTCATAAATGCATTATTTATTATAGTAGATTGTGCTATTCTTACTTTTGAACGAAATCTGGCTTCTGTTCATAGTGACACAGGCGAATTATGGCGCGAACGCCAAGATCTCAGCATTCAATATGAATAGAAATTTGAAAAGTGTATGGAAGTTCGATGAACTTTCCAATGTTTGCCGTTGTAATTAGAAAAAATGCAGTAATTAACAATAAGTATAATTTTTTAGTATTATTTGGTGAAAATTAAGACATGAACTTCAATTATTGGAAGATAACATAAGAAAATAATGACAATGAAGTAGACTCTTTAGGATCGTCATCAATAGTATTCCAGCACATTAACTATAAATTCTTCTCATCATGTCCAAAGATAAAAAGTATAGTAATCGATATAGAGTAAAATAGACTTGAATCGTTGCACATTAAGAGAGATAAATGCAGTTACTTTTGTATTAAATCCCGTAAGAAAATCCCTTTAGAGTAGATAAGCCATTGACTCCTCCCCCTTCGTTGCTAATCGGTCCGTCAGAAACTTGTTTCGTCCACGACAAAATACGCGGTCTCCCTCTATTATTACTCCAAGGTATATTATACACGCTGCCTAGAAGAATATTTAACAATGTCGTAAGTACCACGAGTCTTATCCTTCAAGCCTTCATATACGTATATTATAGAATGAAAACTCCATGATATGGTGGCAGTGAAAAAGTGAAATAATGCGTCTCCAAGGACTGTAGCTCAGAATCCCTATGTATTGTTAACTGGAAATTTTGTTGCAATGCTTACTGGGAAAGAGGCAAGACGTAGTCTGAGATCGACGAGACGGTGTCACTTCTGCAACGAGGTTGTTCCAGTATAAACGCAACTGATGATGGTAGTGTACCAAGAAAGCATGATAAATTGCATAGATATGCCTGAAGAATACATTATAAGATGATTTGATTAGATTATGCGTTAGCCTAGTCAGAAAATTTGTCAATAATTATAAAACATAATCGTGAGATCTCATAGGCCGTAATTAAGAATAAAGATACAGTAAAAGAATTATAGCCTGTATCTTTCGAAGGTACTGGTAATTTAAACAAAATATTGTTCTATTATGGTGAAGGATTATGTAAATCCTGTTGTATCACCTCCCCTAAGTACCCCATACAGTTAAAAGATGAAATTTGTAACAAACTGAATGAAATTGAGAAATTAGGAATCATAACTAAATGTCCTGATGATAGTTCACGTGAGTGGATAAAATCTCTTGTTTTTTCCAGAAAAGCTTCTAGTGAGCTGTGAATATGTCTAGATTATAGAAATTCAAATAATGCTATTTCTACTATTGAAGAAATGTCATAAACTTGCTGGTGTTACTATATTTTCTAAGTTGGATGCTAACCATGGTTATTGGAGTATTACATGATGACAGCAGCAAGTCGTGTACTTGTAATAGTCCTGTTCGTAAATATAGATTTTGTAGATTACCTTTTGGATGCAGTGTATCGCAAGATATTTTCCAAAAGTGCATGGATGAAATTTTATGTAAGGTTTGAAAAGGGTAATAGGTATTGCAGATGATGTTACTGTATATGGAAAAACTAATGAGGAACCTAATGATGCCTGAGAGTTGGACAGGAGTATGGCTTGGTATTTCGATATGAGAAATATGAAATTCTGAAAGACACTATTGAGTGTTATGGATTAATATAGTCATATGATGATATGAAATCTAATTTCAAAAAGTTTAATGACATTTGCAGTCGCCCTCCCCCTAAATGTAAAGCAGAGCTACAAAGTTTTCTAGGTCTTGTTTAGTACTTAGGTCCTTTTATACCATATTTGTCAGAAGACTGGTATTTTAAGATAACTTCTCAAACAGGATTTTGATTGGTGTTGGGGAAGTGAACGCCAACAAGCCTTTGACATTTCGAGAAACACTATGCATAGTAATTTGACTTTAGCTTACTTTAACCAAATATGCCTGATGTAATAGAGGTTGAAACTTCAATGATTAGGTTAAGGGCAGCCATAATTCAATGCAGAAAGCCAGTAGCTTTTGCATCTAAGGCATTAACTCCTACTGAGTCTAGATATGCTAATGAAGAGAAAGGGAATTGTTAGCTGGTGTTTTTGGATTAGAGAAATTTCATACAATATTGTTTATGGTAAATCAGTAAATGTTTTCAAGTGATCATAAACCCCTTTAGAATATTATTTTGAAGCCATTAAGTTTAGCTCCTCTTAAGGTACCGAGGATGCTGTTAAGATTCAGCCATATGATGTAAGTACTGTATACTGAAAAGGTACGGGAATGATTTATGCTGATTATTTAACTCGTGCACAACCAACTTCTTGTCCTAGTATAGAACTAGAGCAAGCATACTTCAAATTTCAGTTGGACAGTTAAATAAGTTGAGACTGGCAAGTAAGCAAGATGCTGTATTATCTGTTTTATGTGAACAATTCATAAATGCTTGGCCTGTAAAGTCTGTGTCTATTCCAAAAGTAATCTGTTCCTATTGGTCACAGTGATTATCTGTTATTTGAAGATGTTTTAGTATATAATGGACATTGATTAGTATCCCTGAAAATTTCAGAAAGGAATACTTGGGTCTTGTGCATTTAAGTGTAACAAATTCTCAGCTTAGAGCTAAGGATTGTATGTTGATATTAAGAAATATGTTATTAAAGAATGTGTTAGATGTTTACAAAATTCCCAGAGTTACAGGAAGGAACTTGTGCTTTCACATGGGTTACCTTCTCAACCATGGGAAATCTTGTCTAGTGATCTATTTGAATTAGATGGGTACTCTTATATAGTGTTAGTTGATCATTACAGTAAGATGCCTATTATTTTGTGGATTAAAATTTACATCTTGTAAGGAAGTAATTAAGGCTTATAAAGGTATGTTTGGAATTCATGGAATACCAAATCATCTGTAATGGGCACAGTACAGTGCTGCTAAATTGAGAAATCTTGTGATGACTTGGGAATTTGAACATATAACAAGTAGTCCACATCACCCACAAAGCAATGGATTTGCTGAAAGAATGGTTAGAGTGGTAAAATCAGTGCTTAAAAAAGCAAAGCAGTCTGGTGAAGATCCCCAGATGGGTTTGTTGTGCCTACGTAGTACACCTGTTGGCAACAGGATAACCAGTCCTTCTGAATTGTTATGTGGGAGAAAAGTACGTTCTAATTTGTCACTAAAAATATTTGAAAGTTATCTATGTTTGAAGATAAAGAATCATTTGTAAATAACAGCAATGAAATGTCCCACTATTATAACCAACATGTAAGAAATGAACTTCCAGAATTGTTTCCAGGTATGAAAGTTATAGTACAGAAAACTGCTAATAAAGTCTTGGGCCAGGAACAATTACAGAAAAAATGCGTTGAACCTAGTTCTTATGTAATAGAATTATCAATTGGTAGTGAATTCAGGCGAAACAGACGTTTCATTAAAGAAGTAAGTCCAGGTGCTAGTACTAAATTGTTTCAGTAAAGATTCATTGTGTGATGATAATGCATCTGAATTTCAGTCTGTTAAAGAATGTTAAAAAATGGTTTCACATTAAAAAATAATGTTCCTTTTGAAGACACTTTTGCAACTCAGAAATCAATAAGTAGTGTTAAGAAGCCTTGTAGATTAATTGAACAGTGTTGAATAAATATTTGGTCCGTTTTCTTTTTTTAGCACGATATTGAGATGACTTGCTAAAAAAGTTGTATTATTGATGATGTTACAAGATTAATCAAAGTTGCATGTGAAGTTTATGTATACATTTATTGCAATGATTTATACCGTTTGATAAAGAGAGGGATGTTATATAATTGTAAGCTAGCTGAGTGTTTATTGTTTTCTGGATTCTAGCCCTAGCACTTACTGTGTATATATTATATAATATATTATATATAAATATAATATATATATATATATCTATATATATATATATATATATATATATGTATATAAACTATCTAGAAGAAAAAGAAACCAATGTCATCAGTACCGACAACGAGTCTTAGCTCTTAGCCTTCCCATATATATAGATATAAATAAACTATCTAGAAAGAAGAATAAACAATGTCATCAGTACCACGAGTCTTAGCTCTTAAGCCTTCATATATGTTATAGAGTGAATACCCTGTGATAATCAGGAACTTCGGCTTTCCATCATAGCCCAATTTCGAAGCCTTGGTCAACATACAAATAGGCAAAGTGATAAGGACTGAATGGATAAAGCTACCAGATGGGAATAACATCAAACACATAGATGAGACAGGATACAATTATCTGGGAATAAGTAAAGGAGAGGATGAAAACACCAAGAGATAAAGGACACGATCAGGAAAGAATATATGCAGTCTTAAGGCAATACTTAAGTTAAAACTCAATGCCGGAAATATGATGAAAGCCATAACCACATGGGCAGTACCAGTCATTAGATACAGTGCAGGAGTAGTGGAGTGGACGAAGGCTGAACTCCACACCGTAGACCAGAAAACTAGAGAAACACATGACAATACACAAAGCAATACACCCAAGAGCAAGTGAAGACAGACTATACATAACATGAATGGAAGGAGGGAGATGGCCACTAAGCATAGAGGACTGTGTCTATATAGAGAGCAGTGAATTGTGGCAATATATGAAAACCAGCGAAGATGAGTGGCTAAGGAGTGAATGGGAAGAAGGACTGATAAAAGTAGACAAAAACACAGAAATATACAGAGACAGGAGAATGACAAACCAATGCATTGGCAGTGGATGAGACAGAGTAAAGAACTGGCCAGCAATGAAACATGCCAATGGCTACACAGGGGAGAACTCAAGAAGGAAATAGAAGGAATTTTAACAGTGGCACAAGATCAGGCCCTAAGAACCAGATATGTCTAAAGAACAATAGATGGAAATAACATCTCACCCATATGCCGGAAGTGCAATATGAAAGACAAGACCATAAACCGCATAGCAAGCTAATGTTCGGCACTTACACAGAACCAGTAAAAAGAGAGGCATGTTTCAGTAACAAAAGCCCTCCACTGGATCCTGTGCAAGAAACACCTGCTAGCTTGCAGTAATAATTGGTACGAATACCAACCTGAGAGAGTTATAGAAAACGACCAGGAAAAGATTCCCTGGGACTATGGTATCAGAACATATATGGTGATACATGCCAATCGACCAGAAGTGATGTTGATTAACAAAATGAAGAAGAAAGCATCACTTATTGATGTCGCAATACCATGGGACACCAGAGTAGATGAGTAAGACAGGAAGAAAAAAAAAATGATAAGTATCAAGACCTGAAAATAGAAATAAGAAGGATATGGGATATGCCAGTAGAAATTGTAACCATAATCATAAGAATACTAGGCACAATCCCAAGTCTTTGAAAAAGAATCTGGAAAAACTAGAAGCCGAAGTAGCTCAGGACTCGTGGAGAAGAGTGTGCTATTAGAAACAGTGCATATAGTGAGAAAAGTGATGGACCTCTAAGGAGGCAGGATGCAACCCTAAACCCACAGTATAAAAACCACCCAGTCGATAAGGATGACTGTGATAGACACCCTCCGCCGCCCACCCACCACCCCCCCCCCCCCACCAAAAAAAAAAATAAAACATTAACTAAATAAATAAGTTAAAATAAAATAAAATACTTACCCACAAGAAGTTATAGGACAAGAGCGGCTGCAACAGCACGAATAGTTAAATAACGTTCATAATGATATTACGACGCCAGTACTTTCTACTTTTGTTTTTTCCTATAGTAACGATAAAAATGGAATTCTGCATAAACTGTTACGTAAAGCTTCTCCAAATGAAAACGCTCACCTCGACCCGGTCCTCCAACCCGGCGAAAAAACACAAGCACATTAAGTGATCATTATTTACTGAAAAATTACCACTTGCTAAGATTTTTTATTTTTTTATGAATATTTGACCTAAGTTCTTTATTGTGCTTGCAGTTAATTCCTTTTCCTTTACGAGTAAGTAGTCCTTTTCACAATCCCTTTGATGTTTTAGGTAAGGTTCCGTGATTGTTTGAAGGCCACTCAACTGGAATCTTCTAATGAGATTCGAGGCTTTAATAGGCGAAAAACGAAAGCCTGTCGCGGTCATTTTACATATTTTCCCTTCAATTTTGAATTTCGTTACGGGAGGGTTCTCAGACAAGCAAGTTTTATAGCATAATTGGGAGATTAAAGTCAATAGTTCGTTCGAGAAGACTGCTTTCATAGTGGAATAATTTCTTACTTCATTTTCATCGTCGTTTCTAACGTTGTGTGACGGAAAGGACGCTCATGCCTCTCCTGTGCTATACCTTGGACAAATCTCCTTCCATCTCCATTGCCTATATCACTATCTCATGTACTATTCCTCCAGGAGTGGCGCGAAGGAAAAATCTATCTCCCTAACATTATTATCCCGGCTACATTTGGAACACCGTAATATCCTTTATTGTAACTCTCTTGCCTTCTGACACCTAATATTCTTCTTAAAGTGTTATTCCGCAGTAAACACCTTTTACATATATTGTTCTCATATAAGGCACATAGACAACATAAAGTAGATGTTCCAATTCAGCTACCTTCTTAGAATGGTCTCCAAAGTGAAAGGGTCTTTACCTTCATATATGTTTTCATATTTTGGTTATGCAATACATCATGATATGTTATGAAACAAATTTTGACCTTCATATTTTCATCTGCTCCAAAAATTTATCTGGAACACAGAATGATCTTTTGTTAAAAAGAAAAAGACTATATATATATATATATATATATATATATATAATATATATATATATATCTATATATTTATAGATATATATATTTATATTGATGAATAGATATGGTGAACAATGACACTCTTTGAAATAATAGATATCAGCATTAGCTCTCGCAGAAACAAGTCAATGAGTTTGCATGGAAAATACCTCGAACATTGTGTTCGTGTGTGCTTCTGTTTCTGTGGGCGGAACCCGTGAGAGATAAGTGTTAATTGAAATAGATTACCTCCCTAACAAGGAGAATATAAAATGTAGAAAACTCTGTTATGTGTAGATCACGAATTGTGAAATAAATAATGTGTTATTACACGATCGGTTTTGCTCAACGAACTCGGGAGTGGTTTTACGAGAATGCTTGTTCGTTTGTACGTCACGTGTTACCTCCACTTTGTCTTATGACTTTTGGGGCATATTCGCTCAGCTTGTCCTTGAAGATGGAGGCCGCGTGACAACCACACAAACTATTATCATGGACATCCGAGGTGAGAGTTGTTGGAACTTTCATTAATGAATTTCTTTTCAGCATCTCGAACTATTTGAGATGGAAGTGGCAGAAAACCTTTCTTTCTCATGAGAGATTCGTGAGAAATTATTATCATTCCGTTTTTTGGGCACTTGTTGGTGAAATGTATGACTGCCCTCTTTATGAGATTTGTTATTATTTTGTTACTACTTTGGCACCCTTTTGAATTGTCGCTTTGTCGGCCCTGTGAGCCGAATTTTTACATAATATTGATAATTTTAGATGGTGTTACTTGTTGAAGAGACTAATTGATTTACTGCTTGACTATTCAATTTTGTGGAATTGATATTTGAGTATGGCGAGAAGTGTCCCTTTTATTTTCTGTTTCACTTGTGGGATCTTGATCTAGGCAGTCCGTTTTCTGTCTTTCATTTGATTAAGTTCCTAGCTGTCTGGCAATACTTAGAATTTGCTTTTGCCTTTAGAGAATTAAAGTTACTTTTGTAGTTAAGAGTTTAATTCGGTGCCCAAATTAATTCTTTGCAATTGCCTTGTAAGGTAATTAAAGATTTTCAGATGCCACGCTACCATATCCAGTTTTGTGCCTCCCCTTAGGTATACAGTTTTTGGTGGCAGCGGAAAAACTACTATGAGATTCAGGGCCTCCGTAACACGGTTTTTTCGCAATAACTTTTTATCTATGCATTTCATAAATATAACGCTTATTCAGAATACATATTATATCTACACATAAATTTTGACTGTATTTTGCATTACGTAGGTTGAATAGATTTCGTACTTATAATGTAAAAGTGACTTTTTTTGAAGACGGGCCAACTTACTCAGAGAAAAGGTTTCAAACGCACTCGTTACATAACTTATGACAGCATTTCTTCCCTCTTTCTTGATGGATGATTGGCTATACGTAACGAAGGCTAAACTTCTGGCAACAATGACATACAAATTTAAATACAAGCAAAGCAGTACACCTTCATGAACTCTGGAACCTCTCCACTGATAATTGTCATAATGAACAAACCAACAAAATATATTAATAAATACAAAAACACTTCGATTATTAGTCTAACTCCCAAAATAGGTTTCCTAAGAAATTGCAGTCTACTTTATAGGTCACAATCAGATTGACAAGATGTAGGGAATAGTTGGTAATTTGATAACTGCTATATCCAATGTCAAGCAGTTTTTATTTATTGGCTATCTACCCATTTACTGAAAAAAAAAATAGCCGGTACCGTATATTTTCTTTAAAAGAACCTTCACCAATAATTATCGTCAGAATGATTACTTCATGAGGCTCCACACACTTTCGCCTTGTTATAATTCAGGATAACACTGAAGGCTACCATGGGCATTGTTAGATTAGAAAATTTAACTTCTGGCTATAAAAACTAATTTCTCGAGTAGTTGTAAGAAGTGCTAAATGATCCTCAAGGATCCCAGCAGTTGGCCTAAACGTTTAATTCATGTATATTACTGCTATTCTGTTGCGGCACTACTGCTACAGTAGTATTACTACGCTAGCACTGATACCCCACCCACATCTATGTATCGTTCCGCCATTCATAAAGTCTTTGGGTTTCAGAGCCGATGGAGTTTCTGTCTGGTGGATGGGCGGGGCAACATTTTGTCAAAAGGTGTTTACCTTGCTTACGCAATGAATGTTTTTCGACTCTTGGCTCGTAATCATTGGACATGGCGTCGGCTAGATAATTTTTACTCTATAAAAATTCAAACTATCGGGTTTAGGTTATTGATAATGCTGACAAAATTTGTGTGAGGTTTGACAAGGAGCAAAGTCCAAAAAACCGTGTTACAGAGACCCTGAATCTCATAGTAGGTTGTTTTAGAAGTAAATATGTGGTTTCAGATGGGTCGTAGGCTGTCATTTGTGAGTATTTGTTAAAAAAATGGTTGATTGTTCATGGATTTTGTTGAAGGGGAAGGTGGTTTTTGGCATTCGGATTTGACATAGAGTCAGAAGTTCTTGTGGAACTAGCACTGTCAGTGCCTTGCCCAGCCAGTATACATAATTTGTGGAAGGTGTGTGTTGATTACGCTGTTCTTTCTCTAGTTCAGACGTTGATAATGAATTAATAATTTTTTTCTTTTTTTTTGTTTAAAGGTACCTGCGGGGGTTGTTCACATGTGAGTAAATACGCGGGAATGTGTAATTTTTCTTTCTTTCAGAGTGTTTTTTGTTTTGTTTTAACTTTTTTTTATATTTTGATGCAGAATTCCGTTTTCAGAAAAGAGTCGCACACCGAGGAACATAAGTGTTCAGACAATGCCTTTATTCTTGATTGGCGTTATTGCATACTTTTGTGTGAAATCGCAACGCATTTCGTTTGTATGTATGTATGTCTGTGTGAGTATGTTTTTCATGCGTAGCCTATAGCTCAGCGATTTTTGCTTGGTGACCCTCGGTTGGTCTGGAAAGGGATGTGCTTGTAATTTATTTTTTTTTCCTCTCTCTCGCGCGGTCGTGAGTTCGTAAATGCATACAATTTGTGTTGGGGTCATAGGGGATCGTGAAGGTGGGGTGGAAGTGCAACTGGGGGAGTGTTGTGGGGGGGGGGGGGGGGGGGGGGGGTGGGGGGGGGGGGGTGGGGGGTTGGAGGAGTACAATATCTATCAACCCCGTTTTCTTTTCTTTGATTGACTCTAGTCCCGTTTTCTATTCTCGAGGAGAGACTGAAATAATGTGATCTGCGCCCAGCGAAACGCATCTGCGATTGGGGTTCTTTTCATGCGTTGCGAATTGCGTAATGAATTAGTTGTGACTTGGCTTACTTGGCAATTGAGTACGTATTTCTTGATAAATAACTGGGTTTATAAAGGGGAATCTCAGTGAGTACTTGTTTTTTTTTCCTGTCTCTATTTTTCACTTTCGAGTTTTATTTTTTTTCCCGAGTGGAAAAACAGTTTTGTTTTCGAAAATAACTTCTTACTTTTTTGTACTCGTGACCAGCTAAAGGGGGATTGCATAATGCCTACAAGAAAGTACAAAGTTTTAGCAAGGTGGCTAATGAAACAGAAATCGAGAATTAGGACGAAAATTCGTCCATTTCAGGGGGTCGTGTGCGGCATAATGCCTCAGTCAGTGCAGACTTTTATCAACAACATTATTAGTTACTATAATGACAACGGAATTACAGATGGCAGAGAGGCGTTTAAATTAGCAGAATCTCTGTTAGATTTTAGAAATGGGGACTTGAATTTTCGTCGTCACGATGATCGTTATGCTCAATGCAAAAACTGGTCAAGTTTCCAAGAATTTCTCAGGACAGCCTATGGACCTGAAGAACGCGAAGGCTTAGTCCGCAATTTAAAGGGATTTTATAAACCCAGGGATAGTCACCAGTCTTTGGGTGATTTTAATTCTCAACTTTGTGTTGCCTCAATTGACTTAGTAGAGACGTTGAAAGGGTCAGGATAGGTAAATAATGATAGTATTTCCTTAGATGATTTTCAGATACTTTCATGTTGGTCTGAGTTGGTACGTGAGGGAATTATTAGTTGTGCTAATAACACAGTTTCTGCATCTGAAGAGACAATAAATATTTCTCAGGTACAAGAGAATGTGCTAAATTACCCGCCAGTTGGGAGCACTTTGTCTGAAAGGGTAATTTCTTTTGATATAATACCGAAAGGGGATTCCACTTTTGTTTCTAATAACTATTGCGGGAGAATAGAACCTCAAAGAGATCCTAATATTACTCGTATTGGCCATGTGGCCGAATTTAATGGTGACGGCGTTTAGGGACCAAGTACGGCCTCTTAGTTACTTTAATTGCCATAGGATAGCGCATATCAAGAAGTTCTGCAGAGTTAAGTATTGTAATAGTTGTAAATGTTCTGAGCTTTGTTGGCAGTCTTGTCCATTTCTGAATAGGAATAGTGTTCTTCCCACATTTCAGGGTTTTGATAACTCGAGTGAGATAGCTCATAAAGGGGATTATTTGAGCGAAAGCCAATCTGTCAGGGACTTGAAATGTTCGTGTCATATAGCTTTGTTGAAGGGTGTAATTGAGCCTAAACCTGTAGTGAGAGGGACAGCGTCCAATTCAGTGGTGTGTATATTTATCGATACTGGAGCGTCTGTAAATATCATTAATTTTCATTTTTATCGGTCGTTGTTTTCTCAGTACCCTCTGAGGCCTACCAGAGAAAGAGTTTGTGATGTGCAAGCAAACAATTTGGATATTATGGGATATGCAGATATTCGTTTTTCTCTTGGTGATAGAGAATTTGTTGAGCCAGTATTGGTCATAAATGGGGTTGCTTCGGGGAATACGATTTTATTAGGTCACCCTGCGTGTCGGTGTAATGAAATTTCTGTACATACTGGGGCTTGGGGTATAACAGAGGGTGTCCCTAGGGTGTTTGTCCCTTATGTAGGCGTTGAAGAAATAGAGGGTGTTGATGATAATATGGGTAATGTTAATACAGATAATGTTTATGTCAAAGTTGATTCTGGGGTAATTGATCAGACCCGTGATAGCCAGACGAATACTATATATACAGTGATTTTGGGTGTTAATGTTGTTTTAGAGTCGGGTATGGCTACTCTGGTAAAAGTCCAGATAAAAGGCGCCTCAAAACCAAATCAAGTATGTATTGTGGAAAGTAGTGAGAAGTTTAAGGGTATAATAGGGGCGGTTTCTATTAATGATGGGTTTATGGTGATACGTGGGTACAACTGCTGAATTGTAATGACACAGTTAGGCAATATCCAGGAAAAAAGGGAAAAATTTTATAATTATATATATTAAAATTATATATATATAGAGATAAATAATATTTATTATTTATTTAAATTAAATTTATTATAATATACGAATTTAATAATAATTATTAAATTAAATTCATATTTTTATTATTATACCATTATTATAACCATATATTATAATAAATTAATATATATATACTATTTATAACTATATTACAATAAGAATATAATATATATTAATTTTATATATTTTATATATATTCAACTAGATTTTACAGCAAGCTCCTCTTAATGGGAAATCAAGAAAATACACGGCTTCATCAATGCCAAAGGCGTATTTCGAGTTTATGCGGATGCCTTTTGGTTTGTCAGGTAGTCCTATGACTTTTACAGTTTTGCATGGGTTGTTTGGAAAGTCCGTGTTTGTATACATGGATGATATATTGATTGCTGCAGACTCCACAGAAGAACACTTGGAAGTGCTTAAGGACGTCCTTAGAAGACTTAGATTAGCTGGCCTTAAGGTCAGATTGGGTAAAAAGTAAGTATATCTTAGTTTGACCAGACCACTGAGCTGATTAACAGCTCTCCTAGGGCTGGCCCGAAGGATTAGATATTTTTGCGTGATTAGGAACCAATTGATTACCTAGCAACGGGACCTACAGCTTATTGTGGGATCCGAACCACATTATATCGAAAAAGGAATTTCTATCACCATAAATAAATTCCTTTGGTTCCGCGTTGGCCGAGCCAGAATCGAACTCGGACCACCAGATTAGAAGCCGAGCGCGAAATCCACTCGGACAACGAGGGTCCTATTATAAATTTGGGGAAATGTGATTTGTTAAAGAAACAGATAGTTTATTTGGGTCATGTCATTTCTAAGGAAGGGGTTAAGGTTAATGATGATACAGTTAAAGCTATTGTTGATTTTCCTATATCAAAGTCGTTATAAGAAGCAAGTCCTTCATTGGAATGACTGGCTTCTTTAGACGGTTTTTGAAGGGCTTTTTTTATTTTGTCAGCTCCCTAAACGGACGTTTTACGGGACGATGTGCAGTTTGCAAGGGGCGAAGCGCAGCAGTTAGCTTTTCAGAATATTAAAGATGCTTTAGTAAATCCCCCTGTGTTGAAGTTCCCAGATTTTAGTAAGCCGTTTACCCTAGTGACTGATGCCAGTCATAACAGCATAGGTGCATGGCTTAGGCAGAAATTTGCAGGTAAATATCAATACATTGCGTTTTTCAGCCGCAAATTCAAGACGCGAGGTAGCAATGAATGATTGATGTCCATAATTGACAAAGAAGCCTTTGCTGTAGTCTCTCTAGCTTAGTTCATTTCAATATGTTGTTATTGGGTAACAAAGTAGAAGTTTTTACGGATCATAAGCCGTTGTTGGATCTTTTTAATAAGCCAGATCTTTCTCCTAAGAGGGATAGATGGTTTTTAACAATTCGAGACTTTGATGCCAAGCTTAAGTACATTGAAGGAAAATCTAACATAGTTGCTGATGCGCTCAGCCGGAGTTTTTATGAGGACGATTCTCAGATTTGTTGCATAACTAGTGACTCCATAGAATGGGATATTAGTCTAATAGAGCACAAACAAGATGAAGATGAGATTTTAGCTGATGCCAATGTTTTCTCTAGAGGAAAGGATATAAGTTACCTTTTGCCGGGTTAGAGTTAGAGGGTAATTTGTTAGTCAAGAAGGTCAAATATAAGTTGGGAAGCAGTGTTGATAAAGGGAATACGACACAGATTACTGTCCCAAAGAGTTTGTTTCCTACAGTACTCACAATTGTTCATTGTGAATTTGGTAGTCCAATTTTGGGGATTGAGAAGACGTATCATGAGATACGCACTAAATATTTTTGGAAAAACATGGCTTCCTCTGTTGAAGCTTTTGTTAGATCTTGCGCTGTGTGCAATGCTTGTAAGCCAGCGACGGTTACCTCTTGTAGGTTAGGTGCATTTCCTGTGCCGTCAAGACCATTCCAAAGAGTAGGCTACATATGGATATTCTTGGGAATTTTTGTGAGTCCAGATATGGGCATAGGGTTTTATTAGTTACTGTTGACGAGCTGACTAGATTTGTTGAGCTTTTTCCGTTGAAAGCCAAGTCCGCGGAAGAATTTGCTATTAATTTCTTTCATTGATTTATCTGTCGCTACGGTATGCCAGAAATACTTATAACTGATAGTGGGCGGGAATTTGTGAATAAGACTCTAGAATGCCCTGCAGAAGTTATGGGGATAAAAAAAGTGACCATTATTCCATATAGACCACAAGCTAACGGGCTATGTGAAAGATCCAACTGGAAAATTTTAGAAGCGCTTCGGGTTACTGTAAGGGGTAATGACGTATATTGGGATCGGTATATAGCGCAAGTCCGGCATACCATTAATATTATGGTTAGTGATGCAATATGCATGTCTCCGACAGAAATAATGTTTTGTTATCCAGCACGAGGGGCGTTTGACTTATTGTTAATATTGCTGTTGGTGACAAAGTGTTTGTGAAAGTCAACATCCGTAACCAGCTTAACTACAAGCTAGGTCCTAAGTTTAAGGGTCCGTTTCGAGTTGTTGAATTAAGACAGGAAATAGATTTCTTATTTTAGATGAGAAAACAAGTTCGTCGAGGCTGACGCACATATCTAAGATTAAGAAGACAAGGTAATTATGTTCAGATGTAAATATTTTGTATTTTTATTCTTTTTGCTCGGAATTTGGTTTTGGGGTATTGTTTTTTTTTTCTCTCTCTTTCTCTCTTTTTGTGCGCTTTGGCGATTTTGTCAGATTCCTTTGCGTATTGTTTACCTCGAGTTTTTTTTTTCTTATGGGTTGATCTGTGACATGTGGGAATTTATGCATATTTACCATAGAGCTATATGGGGAGTTTTAATGATTTGGGGTAATTGGTTTTTTATTTCACTTGTTGTTATTAATGAAGTGGAGGGGAATATTTTTTTTTGGAGTGGGGGGGGGGGGTATTGATAGTATGGTGGTTTGTATAAGGTTGGTCCAATTCTTGGGTTTTAACATGTGAGGTCATTTTCTTGGTTATCGGAGATGTTTGTCGGTATGCGGTTTCCTTTTACCAGTCTGGGGTTTTTCAGGGAGTAGTCTATTTTTTTTTTTTGCAATGATTTTCAGTATTGTGGCGGTAACTTTTTATTCGGTGAGTTTGTATTTCGCAGTTATTATTTTGTTTTTATTTCTTCTGGAGTTTTTGAATTGTTATGGTGAATTCAGTCGTTGGTTTCTTTTTATGATCCCGTGAGTTCGTTCAGAAGTGGTTTGGTATATCCAGTTTTGGGCACTTTGGTTTTATTTTCATTATGTTAGTTGAGTCATTTCTCAGTTGATGGTTTTTTTTTCATTTTCGGGAGATGTTTCTTTGTTGTTTTGTGAAAGTTATCTTTGCAGTTGCAGATTATTTGCAGTGACAGACTGTTAGATCTAGAATTGATTCTTGTCTTGTTAACTGAAGACAAAATTGACTTACGGTATACACCAGTTTTTCAAGGGCGTCTTGACGGAGTATCCTTTATGAGCCATAATTGATGCAGTCGTAATATGGGAACAATCCACCAATCTTATGATGATCTCCAGTCCTTCACGACTTTAGTTTTCGAGAGGAACCTTATCAGATGGCGGTTAGCAACACGTCTGAAGATGGCACATCTTCACACGCTGTATTTCGTTTGAGGAGTTAGCTTGCGCCAAGAAATCGCACGCGCCTTACTCAACATAGGCTTGTGTAAAACAGGCCATCCATGAGCTGGAAGTTCAGCTATGAAGGAAAATACGTTGGCGAAGAAGTTCTCTTGGTTGCCATATGGACAAGTTGCCTTCATGTTATATATATATATATATATATATATATATATATATATATATATATATATATATATATATATATATACATTATATATATATATCTATATAATATATATTATCTATATATATATAATATATATATATATATTAGTGATTATATTTTAATCCTTTTTCTGTGTGTGGAGCCAGCCCAATGTTTTCTTTTAATCTTATATAAACAGAGCTGTAGGTTGTCCGAGCTCCTATTATATATAGTTGATGAATAGATGTGGTGAACAATGACATTCTTTGAAATAATAGATATCAGCATTAGCTCTCGCAGAAACGAAAGTCAATGTTCTTTGTTAAGAAGAATCTACTGTCTCAGAGGTCACATTGACAAAACCTGAGTTTGCATGAAAAATTCCTCGAACGTTGTGTTCGTATGTGCGTTTGTTTCTGTGGGCGGAACCCGTGAGAGATAAGTGTTATTTGAAACAGATTACCTTCCTAACACTAATGTGTTATTACACGATCGGTTTTGCTCAACGAACTCGGGAGTGGTTTTACGAGAATGCTCGTTCGTTTGTACGTCACGTTTTACCTCCACTGTGTCTTATGACTTTTGGGGCATATTCGCTCAGCTTGTCCTTGAAGATGGAGGGCGCGTGACAACCACACAAACTGTTATCATGGACATCAGAGGTGAGAGTTGTTGGAACTTTCATTAATGAATTTCTTTTCAGCATCTCGAACTATTTGAGATGACGTGTGAAGTGGCAGAAAACCTTTCTTTCTCATGAGAAATTCGTGGGAAATTATTATCATTCCGATTTTTGGGCACTTGTTGGTGAAATGTATGACTGCCCTCTTTGTGAGATTTGTTATTATTTTGTTATTACTTTGACAAGTGTGTTAATAAGAATTATGTTTCTTTCTGGTGTAACGTGTTGAAGAGACTAATTGATTTACTGCTTGACTATTCAATTTTGTGGAATTGATATTAGAGTATGGCGAGAAGTGTCCCTTTTATTTTCTGTTTCACTTTTGGGAATGGTTTAGTTTCCCGGAATCTTGATCTATACAGTCCGTTTTCTGTCTTTCATTTGATTAAGTTCTTAGCTGTCTGGCGATAGTTAGAATTTGCTTTTGCCTTTAGAGAATTTAAGTTATTTTTTGTAGTTCAGAGTCTAATTCATTGCCCAAATTAATTCTTTGCAATTGCCTTGTAAGTTGATTAAAGATTTTCAGATGCCACGTTACCATATCGAGTTTTGTGCCACCCCTTAGGTATACATACATACACACACACTTACACAATCCACAAACACACACACACACACATATATATTATATTATATTATATATATTTAATAAATAATATATATATATATATATATATATATATATATATATATATCCATACAAACATACATACATACATCACATACAATAACATTACATATAATATATTTATTATATAATAATTATATTATATATATATATATACATATATAACATATATATATATAATATATATATATATATATATATATATATATATATATATATTTATATATATATATATATATATATGTATTTATATATGTTCTTTGTATAGATTTCTACAAATACATTTCGTCTTGATAAACAAGAATATATTACTGTGGATCCTTCCACTGATTACTTAGAAGCGCAATACGGTGTTTTCATTTTGCATACAATGTATGCAATATGAAAATACTGTATTGCTTTCGCAACGCATAACTTCTCCCCAGTAGTTGTATGTAATTTTTTAAAGTGTCTGTAATATGTTCGGGTTCCGTTTTAAAATTATATGTTCTGAAACCGTGTAATAATAAATACTATTTATAGTTGTAATCCCACTTTCCCTCTCTTTCTCCATGTGAAAGAGAATTATTATAGGCCCCAAAATATTTCGTAGTCATTCAGCCATTTCGGGTGATAACCGTGCTGTAAAGAGATGCTAAGGATCTCTCTCTCTCTCTCTCTCTCTCTCTCTCTCTCTAAAGGGAAATTTTGATTTTTACATTAACGTAAAGATTTTGTACTTAATGGTCACTCGTAACTGTTACATTTATTTAATAGCATAGTTGTTATTTATGGAATCTGAACAGACAGTGTAAACGTGTTTTTGTAATGGCCCCTGTGAAAGAGTAGTGAATTTGGAGGCTGCAGCAAAAAAGGAGAAACTGGTACCAGGTAATGTGTCATAACAAGTTTGAAGTGCACTTAAAAAGATATTTACAGTGGTTTGGTTAGGTGAAATTATTTTATTTGTTTCACATTGCATATTTTTTCGTTTTTGGTTTGATTCTTTTGAAGTGTTTATTTCATGTTGTTGCCGTTAATGTTTTTGCCATTTTTAGCACTTTTCCACATTTTTCTGTTTATTTAATTTTTTGATCCACAGTTTGTTTGAATAACTTAGGTGTTTCTTATTGATTTAACATTGCATACTTTATCTAATTTAACACTTGTGAATTAATTTGCATTTACTTAGATTTCTTTTCAAATTTTAATTATTGCTTAACAGTTTGAATTTTGCTTGAATAATTTAATTTCTTGATTAATTAATTTTCTTCATAAATAATTTATTATTTAATTTTGCTTAATAATTGATTCAAGAGTTAATTTAACTTTGGGTTATTTTCAAGTATAAGTAAATTTCCTTAAGATTGTGAATTTCACTTATAAATTTTGAGTTTAAAAATAAATCTTTTTGTATTTAAAATTTATATAGCAATGTTTCATTTATTGACCACCTTATTAAGGTAGAAATACAGAGGGGCAATTAAGCTGTTTTCTTTCGAGTTTTAAAGTGGTTGGCGGAGTGATGCCCTTTAATTCATTTATTTTCATATATGACTACCTCATTCCTATTTTAATAAACTTAGTTTGATTTCTTGCATGATTAATAAGTTTTTTAAGGGATCATTGTTGCCTTTAGAATAATCACTCATTTATTATCTGTAACGAAGATTCAGGTGTAAGGTTGTTGTGAGTATAGATGTAGAGAGGAGAGATTTGACACCTATAACCAGCCAAACTCAGTAGTATATATAATATAATATACTATTAATAATTATATATATATTATAGTTAATTATTATATATATATTATCTATTAACTATATATTACATATTGGTTGTATGAAGCCCACTGAAATTTGGACAAAAATTTTAAAGTTTTTATTTAAGCTTTCGAAGAGTACATTCTCTCCCTGTTTGAGAAAGAGAAATAAAAATTACAAAAGCTGAACACAATTGTCAAGGAAAAGAAATATCATACAAGCATATAGTGGTATCAGAATAACTGCCAAAATTGTTTAACAACTTAGTTACACTAACTACATGCTTTGTCAAAATTGCATTACAGAAAAGGTCCTGCTTAAAATTACTCTATATTTATTCATAGCGTCAACATTTCGTATTAAAATAAATTCTAAAAGTTTTATTTTTTCAGTGTTATTAACAACCTTTATGTTATTTTTTTTTCAGGTCAACAATATCATTTTTACTTTGTCTGTGTTGAAAGAGAGCATTGTTTTCATCACCTTTCTTTAATGTGTCACGATGTTGTCTGTTTCTTCGTTTGACCTATATATGTTTTATTAAACTCTTGGCAGGGAATTTCGTAAATGCCTCCTTGTTTTTTGTCAACACATTTAACATTACTTGTTAGGTAATTTTGAACAGTGTTTGTATTCTCATATACTGGGACAATAATGCAAAATTTCAAATATTCCTTTAAAAGTCCAATATTTTCTTTGGCTTGTGGTAAGACTAAAACACTATTATTATTACCTAGAAAGGTCGTTTCTCCCTTGCCACGTAATATACTCTACATGCCTTAAAACGCGCCCCTTTTTTTATATACTGCATATTTAATTCTATTATCTTCTGAACGACATAATAAAGCGTCTAAGAAAGGTAACCTGTTATTGCTCTCATTTTCTACTTTAAATATGATACACTGGTGTAAATTATTCCGTTGAGTTAGAAAATCTTCAACATTAATAAAAT
>NC_087217.1:42621725-42655485 GCF_015104395.2 Macrobrachium nipponense | reverse complement strand
TAATGAATTAAATGTGGGTAGGAGTAACTCATGTTTCAGTACAAGGTCGGTAAGCGCACGTTTTCCGATACCTTTATCGTTGTACAAAACATTAATATGTATCCCGCAGTAATTATCAGATACCCATCTATGGGCACTCAAAATATTACCTTAGCCCCTGCAAAACACGGCGTGTATATCAAAGGAAAATTCTATAAGTCTTCTAATACCCTAAAATCAGTTTTAGATAATAAGGAGACAGACAGTGTAGTAACATATATCGAAGAACCAATCACTTGTCTCATAAACCAAGAAATAATCCATGCGACCCAACAGAATTCTCGCTCACCCATAATATCAGCTTGCACGCAAACTCTTGAGCCGAACGTAACTTCGAACATATTAGTGCGTGTAAAGAAAACCTTGCCGGGATCTGAAATGTTAATCCTTTCCGACACTGAAAACACACGGATTATCCGTCACACAAGCCATTTATACAGTCGGCTCACAACAACAATGTAACATCGAAGCTCCTGTAATCATTTGAATCCACTTTAGTAATCCACAAAAATCAACATATCTTGGATGTGGAAGTTTATAAACATCGCATTCTTACCATAGCTGAGATCAATCACGCTCAATCAGTTGCGGATGAATCCCTTTTGCAATCTATAAAGAACAAAATCAATAAGGACATTCAAGAAGAAGAAATTCAGCAGAAATTTTTGAATCTTTTAACTGAATATCACGATGTTTTTTCCACTACGGATGGAACCTTTATGAAATTTCAGAATGAGATAACTGAGGAAGTAGGTAAAATGCTAAAAGAAGGAGTCATTAGGAAATCAAACAGCCCTTATAATTTTCCGTTAATAGTAGTACCGAAAAAAGATCGAACTTGGCGGATATGCGTCGATTTTCGTCGCTTAAATGAGGAAACAATCCCTTGACGATTCCCAGTGCCATGTACTGACGATATTCTATCTCTACTAGGTCAGAACAAATATTTTACCAGTTTGGACTTACTAAAAGGCTTCCATCAGATTCCGTTGGAAGAAGAGAGTATCCCACACACTGCCTTCAGCACAGCCAGGGGACATTATGAATTTTTGCGTATGCCTTTTGATTTACGTTGTGCTCCTACAACTTTTACTAGAATGATAAACATTGTGTTTGGAGACTTGTTAGGAGATATCCTACATGCCTATATGGACGACCTAGTAATCTTTTCTAATACCTTAGAAGAACATCTACGTAAATTAGAGTTAGTGCTACAAAAGACCTAAGGCAGCATAACCTAAGGGTAAAGATAAGTAAGTGTGAATTTTTTAAAACAGAACTAGTCTATTTAGGTTTCACGGTGTCTAGTCAAGGTCTTAAAGTAGTCCATGATAAGGTATCAGCTATCCGTAACTTTCGATACCTACAAACGTCAGGGAATACAGCAATTTCTAGGGTGTAGCGGTATTACAGGAGGTTCATTAGGAACTACTCCATCATAGCCGCTCCCCTAACCGATCTTATAAAAAAGGCGTAGATTTTCATATGTCTGAAAATCATCAACAGGCGTTCAATAAATTGAAAGATGAACTGTGTAGTTCTCCTATCTTGAAATTTCCTGACTTCGGTAAGGAATTCTTATAGCAAACAGACGCCTCAGACCTAGGAGTAGGTGGGTATTGCTTCAACAATATGATAAACAGTTTTCCCTATAGCTTTTATTCACGTAAACTGAGACCTTCCGAAAGTAAATATGCAGTAATAGACAAGGAAGGGCTTGCTATTGGTAATTCACTAGTGCATTTTAAGTTCATAATATACAGTTATTCTGTCAAGGTTCTCACTGATCATAAGCCCTAACCGACTTCTTTAAAGGCTTTAGTCACAGCCTAAGCGAACTCGGTGGGACATGATCATCCAAGACTTTGGCGCGAGGATCGGGTATTTACCTGGGAAACGCAAATATCATTGCTGACGCATTATCACGCAACCCCTCTTCTCTTGTACCGAGCCATTAGCTGAATTATAGATATCTCAACCTCCACGCCCATTGTTAAAACTATATCTGAACAGGAAGATCTGGGCTGGAGTGCTGAACTATTACAAGACGGAACAAAGAAAAGATCAGCAAATAGAAAAAATAAAAAATGCGTTAAACGGAAATCCGAAGAAAGGAATTATTAAAGTATAATGAGCAGAATTATATAATCAAAGATAATATCCTGTGTAGATCCGTGACGAGGAAAACCCGCAACACACCACAGTTGAATAACAACAGGTGGTGGTACCTATCTCACTCATACCCACTGTCTTAAAATGTTGCATGAAAATCCACTGCATGGACACCCGGGTTTTTCCATAATGTCACAGAAAGCCAAATCTTTATTTTATTGGCATACGATGTTTACAGATATAAAAAAGCACATAGCAAATTGTCGCACTTGTCAAGAATACAAAGGGCACACGAAGACACCTGTCAGCCTAGGGGCTTACCCCGTGCCAAATCAACCCTTTGAAAGAGTACACTTAGATGTTTTTATTAAACAGGGTTTTTACGAGTTAGACAGAGGAAATAAGCACCTCCTAGTAATCATAGATGCCGATGACTCGATATACAGAACTGATAGCGCTTAAAACAAAAACCGCAGTCGAGTGCGCTAGAAAGTTTTACGAGTGCTACATTTGTAAACATGGAATTCCACACACAATCATATCTGACTCTGGCGGGGAGTTCAATAATCATTTCCTTAACTCCTTGTGCGAATTCCTTTGCATAAAGAAAATCAATACCATGATCTATCATCCAGAGTCTAATGGGCTAGTGGAAAGGGCAAATCGTAAGGTTTTAAACATATTAAGGGTCACCTTAGGGGGGGCAGACCCCAACTGGGACATTGCCATACCTGCGGTACTAAGCACACTTAATCACTCATATCATGTGTCTATTAAAATGACACCGCACGAGGCACTGTACGGTATCCCAGCTAGAACACCTTTCCATGTATTAACGCCTACAATTAATTTATCAAATCCTTTAAAGGATGTGACGGATGCAAGCATAAGTCAATATAATATACTTCGTAAGAATCTAGAAGAAGCACAAATTATAATGAAAATAAATCATGATAAAATAGCTAAGCCAACTAGAACATATGCCGTGGGCGATCAGGTATACATACAAGTATACGTACGTAAAGGTCTAAATTACAAACTGACACCTAAGTTTGAAGGCCCGTTTAACATTTTAGAAACATTAATGGCCAATAGATTTAGGGTTCAAAATGTATCCCAACCCACTGATATGAGAATAGTTCCATTGGCACATATCAGAATCTAAAGAAGGTAGATGGAGTGAGGTGGAAAAAATGGTTGTATTTATGAAACTTGTATAATAATTTATATATATATATATATATATATATATATATATATATATATATATATATATATATATATATATCATATTTGTATGTAACATATTCTTTAACATGAGTTAATTACATATATTTTTACTCATTGCAGGTTTTCAAAATGAAATCTGTTATTGTTAGGAGATATGTGTGTTCAGACATCTTTGTTGTATGGAAAGAAGCGCTAAGACGAAAGAAATAGAATTTAATCATGGCTCGATTATCGAAAGAACCCAGGACATTTTTATTGTATCGAGTAATATAGTCAATAGAAGTGGATATGCAAGCTATCTTTTTGCCTGAAGATGACGTCCTTAACCGAAAGAATGACCTGTTTGAGGTTTCTACTGTTTCGTTGAGGGACATGCACCAACGTCATTTTCATGCTAACTCAGAGATTTCGCTAGCTCAAACCCTAATCGTCGCGGAAATGTTATCTTACGATGTGCAAAATAAAACCGCTGAGGCAGAGGAACTTGCTCGGGACTTGCTGATGTGGTCTGTGCGGCACAATACTCTCGAACGTCGCAACCCGCTTATTTTGGCTGGACTAAACATCTTAGGATCTGTTGCGAGTCTGGGCTTAGGAATTTCAAATCGCCTTAAGATAAATAATCAAAATAAAAAAATTGAGTTTTTGCAACACAAAACCGAATTAGCTTTGTCAAACTTCAGCCAGTTATCCTCAATCAATCAATAATGAGTTTGGTAAACGAACATTTAGTAATATCGATCAGATTATGGAAGTTCAACACTTGCTGGCTACGTTAGCTTATTATAGTTCGAAAATAGATCATATCCGTATCAAATAACACATTTATTGAGAAATCAAAGAACTATGTAGAAGCTATTACGTTAGCAACAAAAGGTGTTGTTATCTCCACACCTTATGCCTATTAAGGATCTGACTTTAACTTTAGAGAACGGACGGAGAAACTAGGTTATATTCCTTTATTAGACGCACATAAAGTAGAGTTTTATTATAGCCTAATATCAGTCAGCGTTGAAAAACTATAGGATTATGATCACTATTCCTTTTGATTCTTCCGATGCTTGGCAATCATACAAAATAGCACCGTTTCCAACTTCATGACTGAATAATCAAGTCCTAGTAATATCCAATTTGACGGGACATGTTCTGATTTCTCCTGATAGGAAATCATTTACAGTCATTAAAGACTTAGATAAATTCCCAATCACTGTTCAGAAGCCATGAATAATAAAGTTTGTACAGCTGACTCTTTTGAATTCTATCCTATATCAATGGATTCATGTGAGTTAGGCATAGTGCTAAACGGCTCTCTCTCTCATACACGCGAAGGTTGTCTGAAGAAACTTTATCCCTTTTAAAGTAATAAGTTCAATTACAGAATGAATAATGGCTCCTGGATCCGATACGACAAAGACGGTTTTCAAGTCGAATGCCCGGACGGGGACCACCCGCCCATTCCCAAGTCTTTGTAGCAGCTGATGGCTGTACGGGACATCTACAAACTACACCGTCAGAGGGGTCAACACGATAATACGCGATAAGACGTATTTTGCGAACTATACCTGGGCGACTACAATTATCCCATCACTACCTCTCCCATACAACGCGCGGGTGGCTCATCGTTTGACGCAACTGGCTGAGATGAATCACGCGTCACCGACTTATGCAGGTGGAGAAAATCTTCGTTACTACGTGCTGCTGGCCGTGTTTAGCGTGACAGCAATAATGGTTATCGCCGTTAACATCTTTGCTTGGCGTAGGTTGAGGCGTACACAGAAGGATCTTCAAGGAAACGTGTTGTCACGTCCAGATGACGTACCTGTTGCGTTAAAAGTGTATACATTCAGGGCCGCATGAAACTGGCCATTTCATTTGGTGCCTAGGAAAATTGTCTGGAATTGTGTTGTGTGTGAAAAGCGGTCTGTACGCTGGCAATATGTAGGACAAGAAAGACTCAAGCCTTTGCATTTGAACAGTTAAAAATATTTTTTCGGGTACCTAATAAAATATTGTAGCCCAATATATATAGATATTAATATACTCCTAAAAGTATTTTTCAGGCACCTAATAAAATATACCAGCCCTATGTATTAATCTGTGCACACTTATACTATTATACAATTGTACCATTATATTTATCTATTATAAGGAGTGACAAGTACTCTTTAACAATTATCCATGATCATGTTTGTGTCTACCCAGTAACCGCTATTCTTAATCAGGTTACCTATTATCATAATCATCATGTATACATGTTAACCTTTTGATTTTAACCTTTTGATTTTTTTTGGTATCCAATAATTATTATTATCAAACATGGATATATATTTTCCATGCATTTATCTTTGTTTATGAATATGTCCAAAAAGGGTATGTAACAGAACCTTGTTATGCATTTAATCACTTGCTATGATTATATCTAAACATATGTTACGAGCACACTCCTAAGAAACCATGTTTAAAGTAACTTTTGTTATTCAAGGCTTGAATGGTAGCTGTCCGAGCCTAATGTAATGAATACATTGAAAAAACAGATAATTACATATCTGCAAATAGAATTCATGACCTGAGGGGTCATTGGCGAATTAGGAGCGTCCTACGTGACCAAGACAAATCTAGATAACGCTATGCAATGCCTGCAGTAGCCCTGGGTTTAAGTTTTGTTTGAAAAGTGTCAATCGATTTGTATCTTGTCAACTATTCATAACACTTCCATGGGAAGCGGTTGACCTGTTAACCTACGCCGGAAACTTGTAACTTCCGAGCCGGCGGACTACGTATGTTTTTTATGTGAATCGCTGAGATAGCTAATGTATCGCTATCAACGTGATGCTCTAATACTTCAGTTCATTTCTAGCGATAAAACGGAACGGTCTCAAGACCGAACTGTCTCTATGGAGTTCAGAAATAAAGTTGTTCTACTGTTATCAACTTATCCGTTTGAATCATCTCCTTTATTCTAAGAAGAACCACTCTACTAAGATACCACATAGGAGAGGAGAAAGGAAGGAACCAGAATGCTTATGAATGACAGTCGTAAGAAGAGACAACCAGTCTTTTGCAAAAGCGAAACGAACTACATATGTAAATATATATATATACATATATATATATATATACACACACACACACACACACATATAGATATATATATATATATATATATATATATATATATATATATATATATATATATATATATATAGTATAGATAGATAGATAGATAGATATAGATATAGATATAGATATAGATATAGATATAGATATATATATATATCTATTGTCTTATCGCTTGGCGATAGACTTTTTGTTTTTTCCTTACGGCTGTTATCCGTAAGTAATGTTTGGTTCCTCTCATCTCCCTTGGATATCGTTAGTAGAGAGGTTCTTTCTTGTCTAGAGGGATGATTCAAACAGGCTAGTTGAACAAGTTAACAACTTTATTCTGTAACTCCATACTAGGAGATGCAGCTCGGTCGGACGACCGTTATGTTTGACTGTTGGCGTGGAACTGCCATTCTAAAGCATCGCGTCGATAGCGGAACATTAGCTATCTAAGCAATTCATATAAAAAAAACACATACGTAGTCTGCCGGCTCGGAAGTTACAAGTTTCCGGCGTAGGTTAACAGGTCAACCTCTTCCATGGAAGTTGTTGTGCAAAGTTATCATAACATAAAAATGTTGACAAAGCTTTGAGCTAGATCAGGCTACTGCAGACAACGCTAGCATAATCTAAGGTGTGCTTTGGTCACGTAGAACCCTCCTAATGCCATGACCCCAGGTCACTGGTTTTATATATAATGTAATCTTACTTAGGCTCGGTCTGCTACCTATTCAAGCCTTGAATAACAAAAAAAAAATTACTTTAAAACATTGTTCATAGGAGCGTGCTCGTAAACTACTAAGTGATTAAATGCATAAAAAGATTCTGTTACATACCCTTGTTGGACATATCATAAACAAAGATAAATGCATGGAAAATATAGATCCATGTTTGGTAATAATAATAGATTATGTACCCAAACCTTAAATAATAAAATGGTAAAAATCAAACATGTATACATGATTAATATGATAACATGTAACCTGATTAAGAATAATGGTTACTAAATATGATTATAGCATGATCATGGATAATTGTTTAAAGAGTACTTGTCACCTCTTTATAATAGATAAATATAATTGTATATAGTATAACAATGTAATTCTGCAGAAATTCAATATATAGGGCGACTATTTTATTAGGTGCCGAAAAAATACCTTTAGGAATATATTAATGTATAAATAATTGGGCTATAAATTGATTATTTAGGGCGCCCTGGAAGATACTTTAAACTGTTCAAATGCAAAGGCGTGAGTCTTTCTTGTCCTACATTGTTGCCAGCATACGGACCGCTTTTCACACACAACACAATTCCAGACAATTCCCTAGGCACGCAACTGAAGTGGCCAGGTTTCCAGGCGGCCCTAAACGCAAACGACTTGAGTTTTTAACGGGTAGTCATCCAGACGGGCCAGTACGTTCCCTTGGAGATCCTTCTGTTTACGCCTCAGCCTACGCCAAGCAAAGATGTTGACGGCGATAACCAAATATGGCCGTCACGCTGAACACGGCTAGCAGAATGTAGTAGCGAAGATGTTCTCCACCTGCATAAGTCGATGACGCGTGGGTCATCTCAGCCAGTTGCGTCAGACGATGAAAGCTACTCGCGCGTTGTATGGGAGAGGTAGTGATGGGATGATTGTTGTAGCCCACGTGTAGTTCGCGAAATACGCCTTCTCACGTATTATCGTGTTGACCCCTCTGACGGTATAATTTGTAGATTTCCCCGTACAACCATCGGCTGCTACGAAGATAGGGGCATGGGCGGTGGATGTGTCCCGGACACACGACGTCGAATCCGGCCTTATCATAACGGATCCAGGACCCATTATTCATCCTGTAATTGAATTTATTACCGTAAAAGGGATAAAGTTTCCCCAGACAACCTTCGCTTGTATGAGAGAGAGAGCCGTTTAGCACTATGTCCTAACTCACATGAATCCGTTGATATAGGATAGAATTCAAAAGAGTCAGCTGTACAAATTTTATTATTCATGGCTTCTAACAGTGAGTGAGTTTATCTAAGTCTTTAATGACTGTAAAATGATTTCTTATCAGAAGAAATCAGTACATGCCCTGTTAATTGGATATTACTGGATTTGAGTTATTCGTCATAAAGTAGGAAACGGTGCTATTTTTGTATGATTGCCAGCATCGGAAGAATCAAAAGGAATCGTGATCATAATTCTATAATTTTCTACGCTGACTGATATTAGGCTATAATAGAATTCTACTTTATGGGCATCCAATAAAGGAATATAACCTAGCTTCTCCCGTTCGTTTTTCTAAAGTTAACGTCAGATCTTTTATAGGCATGAGGTGAGGAGATAACACCACCCTTTGTTGCTAACGTAATTGCTTCTACGTAATCTTTTGACTTTTCAATAAAATGTGATATTTTCACACGGATATGATCTATTTTCGAACTATAGTAAGCTAAAGTAGCCAGCAAATGTTGAACTTCCATGACCTGATCGATATTATTTGAATGTTTTCATTAACGATATTCATTATTTGATTGATCGAAGATAACTGGCTGCGAAGTTCTGATAAGGCAGTTCGTTTTGTGTTGCAAAAACTCAATTCTTTTATTTTGATTATTTATCTTGAGGCGATTTGAGATTTCCTAAGCCAAGATTCGCAACTGATCCTAAGATGTTTAGTCCAGCTAGAAAATAAGCGGGTTGCGGCGTTCAAGAGTATGCCGCCACAGACCACATCAGCAGGTCACGAGCGAGTTCTTCTGCCTCGGCGGTTTTATTTTGTATGTCATAAGACAACATTCTGCGACGCTTAGCGTTTGAGCTAGTGAAATCTCTGAGTTAGCATGAAAATTACGTTCATGCATTTCCTTAAGGGAAAGGGAAATACCAAACCTCATCAGGTCATTCTTTAAGTTAAGGACGTCATCTTCAGGTAGGAAAATAGCATGCATATCTACTCGATAACAATATTACTTGACACGATGAATACATCATCGATTCTCTCGATATCGAGCAGATTAAATTCTATGTCTTTAGTCCTAGCACTCTTTCCATACAACAAAGATGTCTGAATACACAATATCACTCCCAACAATAACAGATTCATTTTTGAAAACCTGCAATGAGTAAAAACAGAGTGGAATAACTCGCGTAAAAGAATAGGTTTACATACAATATGATTAATAGATATATATATATATAAAATTATTATACAAGTTTCATAAATACAACCATTTTTTCCCTCACTCCATCTACCTTCTTTAGATTCTGATATGTGCCAATGGGACTATTCTCACATCAGTGGGTTTGGATACATTTTGAACCCTAACTCTATTGGCCGTTAAATTTTCTAAAATGTTAAACGGGCCTTCAAACTTAGGTGTCAGTTTATAATTTAAACTTTTAAAAACCCTTTACGCACGTATACTTGTATGTATACCCCTGATCGCCCACGGCATATGTTCTAGTTGGCTTAGCTATTTTATCATGATTTTTTTTCATTATGATCTGTGCTTCTTCTAAATTCTTACGAATTATATTATATCGACTTATGCTTGCATCCATAACATCCTTTAGAGGATTTGATAAATTAGTTGTAGGCTTTAAGATGTGAAAAGGCGTTCGGGCCGGGATACCGTACAGTGCCTCGTGCGGTGTCATTTTAATAGACACGTGATACGAGTGATTAAGTGTGCTTAGTACCGCAGGTATGGCAATGTCCCAGTTGGGATCTGCCCCCCCTAAGGTGACCCTTAAAATGTTTAAAACCTTACGATTTGCCCTTTCCACTACCATTAGACTCTGGGTGATAGATCATGGTATTGATTTTCTTTATACTAAGGAATTCGCACAAGGAGTTAAGGAAATGATTATTGAACTCCCCGCCCGAGTCTGAGATAATGATGTGTGGAATTCCATGTTTACAAATGTAGCACTCGTAAAACTTCCTAGCGCACTCAACCGCGGTTTTTGTTTAAGCGCTATAAGTTCTGTATATCGAGTCAAAGCGTCTATAATTACTAGGAGGTGCTTATTTCCTGTCTGACTCGTAAAATCCTGTTAATAAATCTAAATGTACTCTTTCAAAGGGTGATTTGGCACGGGTAAGCCCCTATGCTGACAGGTGTCTTCGTGTGCCCTTTGTATTCTTGACAAGTGCGACAATTTGCTATGTTTTTTTATATCTCTAAGCATCGTATGCCAATAAAATAACGGATTTGGCTTTCTGTGACATCAAGGTATAACCCGGATGTCCGTGCAGTGGATTTCATGCAACCACTTTAAGACAGTGGGTATGAGTGAGATAGGACACCACCACCTGGTTGTTATTCAACTGCGGTGGGTGTGTTGCGGGTTTTCCTCGTCACAGATCTACACAGGATATTTTCCTGTAGGATATAATTCTGCTGCTTATACTTAGGTATTCCTTTTCCTTCGGATTTCCGTTTAACGCAATGATGATTTTTTCTATTTGCGGATCTTTTCTTGTTCCGTCTGTAATAGTTCAGCACTCCAGCCCAGATCTTCCTGTTCGGATATAGTTTTTAACAACGGGCATGGAGGTTGAGATATCTATTGAATTCAGCTAATGGCTCGGTACAAGATGAAGAGGAGTTTGCGTGATAATGCGTCAGCAATGATATTTGCTTTCCCAGGTAAATACCCGTTCCTCGCGCCAAAGTCCTGAATGATCATGTGCCACCGAGTTCAGCTTGGGTCTGTGACTAAAGCCGTTTAAAGAACGTCGGTTAGGGCTTATTGATCAGTGATAACCACCTTGACGGGATAACCGTATATTATGAATTTAAAGATGCCGACTGTGAATTAACAATAGCGAGCCCTTCCTTGTCTATTTACCGCATATTTACTTTCGGAAGGTCTCAGTTTACGTGAATAAAAAGCTATAGGGAAAAACTGTCTATCATATTGTTGAAGCAATACCCCACCTACTCC
Organism: Macrobrachium nipponense; assembly: GCF_015104395.2. NCBI lineage: Eukaryota > Metazoa > Arthropoda > Malacostraca > Decapoda > Palaemonidae > Macrobrachium > Macrobrachium nipponense. The sequence goes on along the minus strand of NC_087217.1, from coordinate 42,644,062 downwards.
TAGGTCTGAGGCGTCTGTTGCTATGAAAAATTCCTTATTGAAGTCAGGAAATTTCAAGATAGGAGAACTACACAGTTCATCTTTCAATTTATCGAACGCCTGTTGATGAATTTCAGACCATACGAAATCTACGCATATCCGCCAAGTTCGATCTTTTTTCGGTACTACTATTAACGGAAAATTATAAGGGCTGTTTGATTTCCTAATGACTCCTTCCTTTAACATTTTACCTACTTCCTCTGTTATCTCATTCTGAAATTTCATAGGAAGTCTGTACGAAGGTACATAGATTACTTTCTGTTTGTCCTTGAGCCTGATTTGATGTTCTATGACATCCGTTTTTCCTAAGGTTCCATCCGTAGTGGAAAAAAACATCATGATATTTAGTTAAAAGATTCAAAAATTTCTGCTGAATTTCTTCTTCTTGAATATCTTTATTGATTTTGTTCTTTATAGATTGCAAAAGGGTTTCATCCGCGACTGATTGAGCGTGATTTATCTCAGCTACGGTAAGAATGCGATGTTTATAAACTTCGGCATCCAAGATATGTTGATTTTTGTGGATTACTAAAGTGGTATTCAAATGATTACAGACTTCGATATTACATTGCTGTTGTGAGCCGACTGTATAAACGGCTTGTGTGACGGATAATCCGTGTGTTTTCAGAGTTTCGGAAAGGATTAATGTTTCAGATCCTGGCAAGGTTCTTTTTACACGCACTAATATATTTGAAGTTACGTTAGGTTCGAGAGTTTGTGTGCAAGCGTGATATTACGGGTGAGCGAGAGTTCTGTTGGGTTGCCTGTATATTTCTTGGTTCATGAGACAGGTGATTGGTTCCGTAATGTAAGTGACAACTCTGTCTGTCTCTTTATTATCTAAAACTGATTTTAGGGTATTAGAAGACCTATAGAATTTCCCTTTGATATACACGCCGTGTTTTGCAGGTGCTAAGATAATATTTTGGAGTGCCCATAGACGGGTTAATCCGATAATTACTGCGGGATACATATTAATGTTTTGTACAACGACAAAGGTATCAGCAAACGTGCGCTTACCGACCTTGTACTGTACATGAGTTACGCCCACAACATTTAAATCATATTCCCAATGCCTGAGAGCCTTATTCCGGGACTTTTCTATAGGGAAATTTGAAAAGAGTAAATGATGAGTCCTTAAATCCATTATATTACGTGGACTACCAGAATCAAAGAACAAAGTGAATGACTTATGGCCCAAATTTACTGCATGTAAGGTGGTCGCAACTCGTTTTGACTAATAATTGCATGAATTTGTTGCAAATCTACGGGAACCTGCACAGATTTTTTTGATTCGGCCGTTGTGTTTTCATAGGAAAATCAATTGTCTCACAATGATCTGATAAATGATTAAACTGTTATATTTGATACAAAAGATGTTGATATTGATGACCCAACATCGCCCTCTCCCCCCTTGGAGTGAACTACGTGGTATTTGTTTTGTTTATCACACCCTGAAAATTCGCTTGCCCTTGCGAGTTCTGGCTAGACGGCCCAGGACAGAGGTACCTGAAGCACGATTTGTTTGTTTCTGCTGTTGTGCAGAATTTCCGTTTGGTTTTTTGTTTCTTCTTATAGTACTGAGGACCCTTCTTATTATTTGCACTAGCAACTGGTTGCGTGTTTGTAGCGTTTGTCTGTTGATTCCTCGAGTAGCAACGGTTATATGAATGCGTTGAACTATTGTGTATTTGAACAAAACGCGTCCGACAGTCCTGAAATTCATGTGACTGGGGTCGTTTACAGTTATAACAAACCATCCCTGCAACTTGATTATTATTATGTACCACATTTACTTGTTGTGGCTTGTTCTCATTTTTTTTTTTTGCAAAAACTTGAATGAGCGAAGGATCTAGGTCGGTACATTTAGACATGTGTTTTTTTTGATTTGTTTATACACATCTAATTCCGTACTGTCGGGCTGCAATTTTTTATCAAAACACCGTACTAACGCTTCAGGCAACATTACAGTGATAGACGTAAGGTAGATCAAACGGATAAAATCTTTCACTTTGATGTTAGCACCCGCAAACCCACCCGGAGTTACATAAACTATCCTGATATTCATTTAGCCGGTCGGCAATTAGCGCCGCCCCGCTCGACAACATTGAGCTGAGTCATGGAGGCTTGGTTAAGGATATTTCTCAAAGCCAATACTTACATCTAAAGCCTCTTCACCCCCATACACGGCACGTAATCTTATTTTGAACTCGTCCCATGTAAGCGCTTCTTGGAAAGAAACCCCCCTTAGATACGCACTTGCGTCGTCGCCTTTAGCGAAGTCTACGAAGCTCTTGGCCTCCTGTAATTGTTACTGCTGGGTCTGTGATGCTTTTTGCATTTAAATGAGCGTCTACAGATGAGATCCATGCCTCAACATTTTGAGGCAGGAACCCATTGACCCGACCAAAAGGTGAAAAGGGGGGGGGGGGGGACGATCGCTGACCTCGCGCTAACGAGAGTCACCACGTGGGGGTTGCCAGCCGAGTGGTTGCCATTTCCGGCCCTTTCACTTTTTCTATCACTTCTATTCCTTGCAATCCTATCAAAATATCTATAAAGAGTACACTCGACCACTACGTAAACGCATAAGCAATGTACTGTAGTAGTGTTATAATAATAGGAAAATCCCCCAAAAGATACAAAAATACAGACAATATGATCAAATATTATACGGAGAATTCCTGCAAGAAACGGTTAATGACAACGAGAAAGAAAAAAAAATTAATCTGCGGGCGAGAACCTCGTGGTTGAAGATAGGTTCTGTAATGAAGGAAGATTAATATGGCGAACAAACTCCACCCCAGTAATACTGGACGATCGACTCTTGCTGAACAACACTTCACTGAGGAAAAAGACCTGAATAGATAAAAATGGTACTTAGCTCCGATTATATTGCGAAGGATTGTTGACATGGGATGACGTCTCGCGTCGGAAGTCGTGATGACGTCACGGTCTTCTCTCGGAGTGCACGATGCTCTGGGAAGTCCAAGATTGATGACGTCACCAGCCTCCGTCCTTGCACTACTGCGTATAGCTGTCCACTCTGCGTCCTTGCTCGTGAACGGGTGATGTTCCTGTGTTTGTTTTCTTCTTTCCGTTGATGTTCAATGCTGCTCTCGTCCGGTGTAGATTCTCGAAGATAAGTGACACAGTTGCTCAAACGTCAGTGTTAAATGCTTGTATTCCTCTCGATGAAGGACATAGTTGCGTCTTCATAAACTGTTGCGTTTGATGAAGATCCCGTTTCCTCTGTTTCGTTTGATGTTGAAGGTGGAAGTTAGTTCATGTAGACCTTCGGTCGGCTGATATGGATCTTGTTAATTATGTTCTTCGTTTATTAGCTGCCACCATTTTCTAATGTTCTTATCGCTTGGCGATAGACTTTTTTGTTTTTTCCTTTACGGCTGTTATCCGTAAGTAATGTTTGGTTCCTCTCATCTCCCTTGGATATCTTAGTAGAGAGGTTCTTTCTTGTCTAGAGGAGATGATTCAAACAGGCTAGTTGAACAAGTTAACAACTTTATTCTGTAACTCCATACTAGGAGATGCAGCTCGGTCGGACGACCGTTATGTTTGACGTGTTGGCGTGGAACTGCCATTCTAAAGCATCGCGTTCGATAGCGGAACATAGCTATCTAAGCAATTCATATAAAAAACACATACGTAAGTCTGCCGGCTCGGAAGTTTACAAGTTTTCGGCGTAGGTTAACAGGTCAACCTCTTCCCATGGAAGTTGTTGTGCAAAGTTATCATAACATAAAAATGTTGACAAAGCTTTGAGCTAGATCAGGCTACTGCAGACAACGCATAGCATAATCTAAGGTGTGCTTTGGTCACGTAGAACCCTCCTAATGCCATGACCCCAGGTCACTGGTTTATATATAATGTAATTCTTACATATATATATATATATATATATATATATATATATATATATATATATATATATATATATATATATATATATATATATATATATATATATATATAGAGAGAGAGAGAGAGAGAGAGAGAGGAGAGAGGAGAGAGAGAGAGAGAGAAGATACATATATATATAATATATATATATATATATGTATATATATATATATATATATATATATATATATATATATATATATATATAGTTTCACTTTTCCTAACACTACCTGATTTTCCAAGTTTACCTTCAACAAAGGATAAAGAACACAAGTGTTTGGAAATCCACCTAACATGATTTTTTCTTCCATGTTTATTTCTGCCCGGTTTGGCACACACTCTCATAATTAGGGAGATAGTAGCTCCTGTGTCCCGAAGCAAGACTATTTCTCTTGCATCTCCTCCTCCAAGAGAGGAAACTACACCTTCTGCCAGAAATTCCCCCCAAAATTTCCTAGTTTCTCTCATCACATCATTCCTACTTGACGAAAGGTTAACTAGAGACAATGGTTTCCTAACGTCCTTCCTTTTACTGCACAATTTCTCGCTAAATGGCCTTTCCCATTTCATCTGAAACAAGTTAATTCCGAGCTACTAATTGCCACTTTATTCTTACAAACCTTAGACGTATGACCAGGTTTTCCGCATGCATAACAGTCAATTTTACTCGCATTGCTATTACTAGAACTGAAACTTTTACTGTTTTGTACTTTACTAGATTAAGTAGCATTTCGCTTCTTACTGACACTTAAATTATAAGACAAACTAGTTGCTCCTGCAAAAGATACTTCCCACCTGTCTTCAATATAAAGCTTAATCTCAGGGGATACGTTATCTTTGAAGTTTTCTAGCAATACTAAGTTCTTTAGACCATCAAAGTTATCAACTTTAGTGGAAGTTAACCAATCAAAAAACAGCCTTTCTAACTTCTTACCGTATTCTACATACGTAATATTCTTGTCCCTTCTCAAACTTCTAAATTTCTTACGGTACGCCTCCTGTACTAACTTGTATGCTTTAAGAACAGTTTCTTTCACGATATTATAATCGTCACATTCCTCCCTAGACATGCAACTATACACAGTAAGCGCCCTACCACACAAAACTGACTGTAAATATAGAGTCCACATTTCTTTAGGAGAACCTACTCTTTCCATTAACTTCGTAAAATACATAAAATATTTCATTACATCTTCCTCATCAAACTTTGGTACTAATTTGAACACTGCACTCATACCTAAGCCATCAGCTTCATTTTTGTTCTTGCCTGTCTGACTATTAAGAGTACTTTGCCTTAACTGAACGATTTCCAACTCATGCTTACGTTCTTTCTCTCTTTCTTCCTGCTGCATTACCAGCATTTCTCTCTCTTGCTGCATTTTCATAACTTATCTCTTGCTGCATTTTCACTACTTTTCTCTCTTGCTGCATTTTCATTACTTCTCTCTCAGCCGCTCTTTCATCTCTCATACTTTTCTCTTTCTCTAGACCTAGAAGCTTACCAGACTCAACAAACTCTTTCACCATCTCACTCATTCTGGTTCTTTCTATATTCTCCGTTTCAATCTGTTATGGTGCCGAATATATTGGCCAAGGTCGCCAACTGTTATGGACCAAGATCCGCTCAGGTTCTTTTTTATAATAAACAAAAATATTCAACACCAACAGTTGAAACCTGGTATACGAATATAAAAAGAAACTCAAACAGAAGAGAAAAAATTTATTTACAAGCTTAATAACAAAGATAAATGCAGAATGGTTTCTCCTATTTACATAACAAAGTTAAATCTGACAATATGTAAAACGGGGGAAACAGTGCAGTATGAAATACTAGCTGGCCAGTTTTGCAGCAATCGGAGACACTAGAAACTTCAGACGGCTTCTTGACTTTGTACTGCAAGGAAGAAATGCCTTAGCCTTGAAACTTGAAGGGCGGGTTACTCCTCAGAACCGCTTGTTGGACGTTTCTTCTCTGAAAGGGTTAATCGACGTCGGGATCTCTCTCAGACTATGAACTGCGGCCTTTACTTGTTTCTGTTTACACTCTCTCTTGTGCGTCCTCTTCCTCTCTTATCCTTCATCTCTTCTTTCTTCTCTTATCTCTGATGATCTTTCTCTGATGATCTGATTTTTACTTCCTGAGGGTCATGTTTATATACGTTGATCTCGGGGCGGGGCTGAAAAGGGCGGAGCTTAGCCAGCAAACGTCATCGTCACTCAACAGGAACTTTTTAGAAGGATGTAGACAAAATGTTACATTATAATACGCGGCGTTCCTGATGATGGCCCGCGTGCTGGAGTTCCATAAAACACCTGAGTATTCTTGAACAATGAGAAGAGACGTCTGAAACACGTGCGGGAATTCCTCTTTCCCGCTGACCTACTCGAAGAAGATACATTTTCCTTTCCTTCAATATATGTTTCTTCACTATAGAGCGATTACCATGACACCAACTTAACCTAACCCAACCTAAAATAACTTAACCCACCAAGTGAAAAAATTGTGAGTCCCTTAACCCTTAAACGCCGACTGGACGTATTTTACGTCGAGATAAATTGTCTGTCGGGTGCCGACTGGACGTATTTTACGTCGACATACAAAATTATTTTTTTAAATTCGCGGAAAAATACTTATAGGCCTACCAGCCTAAAACTTTTGAATCACGCGCCTTGGGGAATGCTGGGAGTTCACGGATCAAGGCCTTGTTTTGTTTTGAAGCGTGACCCAGGTGCGCATGCGCGATATCCCTTCTTCTCGCTCCAGCCAGCATCAGTAGCGCATCATCCGAGAGCGATCTTTCGTGAAAAGCGTGTTTTTCTGGACTTGTGCGAGACTTTGAGCATTTGTATTGCTACAGGACATTCCTAGATATGTCTCAACGACGTGTGAACCGTGAAAGGCGCGTTTTGATTTACCGTCGGAAGGATTGTGTAAGGCGAGTTTTGGACCTGGATGCTGGCGAGGGGCCAAGCACCCAGCATGACCCGCGCCTCAAGCCGTTCTGTGCGGCCACGTGTGGCCTGAAAGTGTTTCGGGAAACACATCGTATGCCTTTGGTTACCCCTAGGAAGCATGTGGGCGTCCTTAGGGGCATTCGTAGGCATTTGGGAGGCCTCCAACCAAGGGACATAGACGAATATCTTTCGGAGCTTGATCGGGAACATGTCGCAAGTCCTCATTTTGATGGCGGATGGTCATCGGAGTGGTGAGGACATCATCCGCGATGAAAGTGAGGATGAATATTTGCCCCCAATGTCCGTTCGAGGCTCACATCCCGAAAGTAAGCTCGAATTCAGTGGGTTCAGTGCATACGAGGGGGAATCTGAGGAGGAGGGGGAGGGTGGGGATACGGGCTCAAGTTTTGTATCTCAGAGGACGATACAGAAAGTGAGGGCCTTAAGTGAGGGTGATGGGCCAACGGGGGGGGGGGGGGGGTAGTGTGCATCGTGCCCGCACCCGTGCGCGTGCACGCGCAAGGGCACGTAGGAGGTCGGCTCGTCGCGCCAGCCAAGGTGAAGGTCGGTCGTCGGAGAGTGACGAGGGGTGGACGGAGGACCCCACCCCTCCTAACATGCACCCCTTCACGGCAACCCCTGGGATGACCGTACCAGTAACCCCTGACTGTTTTGGGGTTCATCCAGCTTTTCCTGACGCTGGGGGCGGGAATTGCTGGAATACCTGGTACACGAGACGGTGGACTACGCTCGGTACTGCTGGTATGAGCTGAAGACGACCTTGTCGTATTACTGGCGGGGTTGCAACCTCATTGACATGGCACATTTTTTGGGGCTCCACATTTATTTTGGTATGACACCTGCTGTCGACGTCAGGCAATATTGGAGGAGAAATTATTTTTTATGTAGCCGAATGTGCCTGGCGTTATGTCCCGTGATAATTTTCCTGGCGATGGACAGGTACTTCCAACGCCTTCAACCCGAAGGGCCATACCCGGAATAACAGTGATCGCCTCATTTTAGTGCGTACAGTGTTGGATTATAGCCGTGAGCGGTGTAGTAATCTCGTGATTCCTGGAAAGAGCCTGTCTTTGGATGAGGGGATGATGCCTTACAAAGGACGTCTTAGTATAAAAGTGTATAACCCCAAGAAGCCAAACCGAAATATGGTGTGAAATTCTTTCTCATTACCGAGGCCAACACTGGATACATTGTGGACTTTTCAGTGTATACCGGGGTCTTCTCCACGCTGCGTGACACTGTATTCAACCTTGTGGAGGACGTTTCCGTAACCAGGGATATCACCTGTTTATGGATAATTATTATAACTCGGTATCCCTGGCCCAGGAACTGTATGAATCAGGTGTTCACGTCAGTGGTACCCTTCGGTTGATGCGTGGGGCCCGAATGTCCTCAAGAGGTCGCTAGTCATCCGCAAACACCTGGCAAGAGGAGAGACAGAGTGGCGGCGGAAGGGCGCTGTCTTCGTCATCTGTTGAAGGGTGTCCGACTCGTCCCCATGATTACGACGAGTCATGAACCCATCCAAGAAGAGATCGTACAGCGGAAGAAGACACGTCGACAGGGCCGAGTTGTGTTTGAGGAGTTTCGTACCGAGCGGCCTACTGTCATTGGGCACTACAACAGGCAACATGGGAGGAGTTGATCTCTTTGATCAGCTCATCCAGTACTATCCCTTCGCCAGGAGAACCAGAAGGTGGACACAGAAGTCTCCAAATCAAATATCTCCTTCAGTTGGCCCTCCAAAATGCCTACATACTGTACTGTGGGTACCGCGGTGACAATCTTCCGAGGTTGACCCACATACAGTTCCTAGAGGTAGCCGGGAATGCCCTCATCAACTTCGATCCGATGAGTGGCCTTCCATAACTGACCCCCTGCCCCGAGCTGCAGATCTCCGCCCTAGAGGAAAGGGCAGATAGGAGGGCCAACTTCGCTGACCCTGCCGCCCGCCCCTGCTGCCCGCCGCCCCTGCTGCGACGCCCCTGCCTGACGACGGCCCTGCTGTGCCGCCGCCCCCTGCCTGACGACGCCCCTGCTGCCGCCGCCCTGCTGACGACGCCCTGCTGCCGCCGCCCCTGCTGACGACTCCGCCCCACGCCCCCTCTTGCTGCCGGCCCCGCCATCACCGCCTTCTCGTCGGGTAGTGGACCCTGCGTGTCGGCTGCAGCCAGGGGAACACATACTGGAGGGCTTAGAAGGGCGAAGGCAGAATTTTGCAGTCGGTGCGGGTGCCATATGAATGGCAGAAGGAGAGACACCCGGTTCTTCTTTCGTCTCTGCAAAGTTGCTCTTTGCAGGATAGGGGAGTGTGACCGAAAGTACCACACTAAGGTCATGTATTGGAGCGTGCCCCCTAAACTGACAGCGGAGGGCACACGGGGGCCAGCTGGGTGGTCCATCAGCAGTAAGGGCGCGCGTCTCCCTCCTCCACCCTGTACCTCGTCATGTCGAGTGGAAAAAAAATGCAAGACTCTTCAATGGAGGAGGGAGAGAAAACAAGAATAGAACGAAGAGTCAGGATTATGAGTGAGTATTCTGCATTTATTTTAATTTAGGTTTTATATTTATTACAATTTTTTATATATCTGAATGTGTGCATGATAAAATAATGATAAGACATTTCATTGTATTGCTAAAAGAGAAGATGTCCACCTGCATTCCTTTTATTTATGTATTGGTACCAGAATCGAAGAATGTAATATATATATTTTATGTATAAAAAGAAAAAATTATATATATATATATATATATATATATATATATATATATATATATATATATATATATATATATATATATATATATAATATATATATATTATAAATAGTTTTTTTTTTGGGTAAGCAAATTACTTACAGTCTAGTAATATTCAATATTTCCTTCACCTTTAAAACAAATTGCAAGTCTCTAGAACAATATCTCGATTTATGGTGAATATTTGAAAAAAATATTTTTATTCCGTCCGGCGCGACGATTCTCGGCCGAAAAATATCCGAAACGCGTAGTCACATTCTCCTAATATTTGGGTGCCTTTTCATATTACGCTTATTTTATAGTTTTATATATGGAAATGTGCGCAAAAAAAACATGCACAATATAACAAAAAATATTGGAAGGTTGTAGCATTTATCATTTTTGAACGAAATATTTGCATATAAAGTACGATAAGTACGAAAAAAAACTACGATTGATCAACTTTGACTCAACCGAAAAGGTCAAAAAACGCTTTTTTATAACATAAAAATCTTACAGTCTAGTAATATTCAATCATTTATCTCATTTTAAAACAAATTGCAAGTCTCTAGAACAATATCTCGATTTATGGTGAATTTTGAAAAAAATCCTCTCCGCGCGCCGATTCTCGGCCGAAAATCTCCTTAAACGCGTAGGTCACATTCTCCTAATATTTGAGCCTTTTCATATTACGCTTTTTAACAAAGGTTTATATATGGAAATGTGCGCAAAAACCATGCACAATATAACAAAAAATATTGGAAGGTTGTAGCATTTATCATTTTTGAAATAATTTGCATATAAAGTACGATAAGTACTGAAAAAAAAAACTACGATCGGTCAACTTTGACTCAACCTCGAAAAGGTCAAAAAAACGCTTTTATAACATAAAAATCTTACAGTCTAGTAATATCCAATCCTTTATCTTAAATTTTAAAACATATTGCAAGTCTCTAGAACAATATCCTCGATTTATGGGGTGGAATTTTTTTGAAAAAAATTTTAAAAAAAATATTTTTTCCCCTCCGCGCGACGATTCTCGCCCGAAATCTCCTAAACGCGTAGGGTCACATTTCTCCTAATATTTGAGCCTTTTCATATTACGCTTTTTTAAAGGTTTATATATGGAAATGTGCGCAAAAAAACATGCACAATATAACAAAAAAATATTTTGGAAGGTGGTTGTAGCATTTCTCATTTTTGAAATATTTGCATATAAAGTACGATAAGTACGAAAAAAACTACGATCGGTCAACTTTCTTTGACTCAACCGAAAAGGTCAAAAAACGCTTTTATAACATAAACTGCTTACAGTTCTAGTAATATCAAATCTTTATCTTAATTTTAAAACATATTTCAAAAGTCTCCTAGAAACAATATCCCGATTTCATGGTGAATTTTTGTTTGAAAAAAGAAAAAATATTTTTTTTCCCCTCCGCGCGCCGATTCTCGGCCGAAAAATCTCCTAAACGCGTAGGTCACATTTCTCCTAATATTTGAGCCTTTTCATATTACGCTTTTTTTTAAATTTATTTTAAAGGTTTATAAGGAAATGTGCGCAAAAAAACATGAACAAGTATAACAAAAAAAATATTGGAAGGTTGTAGCATTTCTCATTTTGAAATATTGCATATAAATACAATAAGTACGAAAAAAACTACGATTGGTCAACTTTGACTCAACCGAAAAAGTCAAAAAACTCTTTTATAACATAAAAATCTTACAGTCTAGTAATATTCAATCATTTATCTTCAATTTAAAACATATTGTAAGTCTCTAGAACAATATCTCGATTTATGGTGAATATTTGAAAAAATTATTTTTTTCCCCTCCGCGCGACGATTCTCGGCCGAAAATCTCCTAAGCGCGTAGGTCACATTCTCCTAATATTTGTGCCTTTTCATATTACGCTTTTTTTTATAGTTTTATATATGGAAATGTGCGCAAAAACATGCACAATATAACAAAAAATATTGGAAGGTTGTAGCATTTCTCATTTTTGAAATATTTGCATATAAAGTACGATAGTACGAAAAAAACTACAATCGGTCAACTTGACTCAAACCGAAATGGTAAAAAAACGCATTTTTAACATAAAAATCTTACAGTCTAGTAATATTCAATCATTTATCTTCAATTTAAAACATATTGCAAGTCTCTAGAACAATATCTCGATTTATGGTGAATATTTGAAAAAAATATTTTTATCCCGTCCGCGCGCCGATTCTCGGCCGAAAATCTCGGAAACGCGAAGGTCACATTCTCCTAATATTTGAGCCTTTTCATATTACGCTTTTTTTAAAGGTTTATATATAAAAATGTGCGCAAAAACATGCACAATATAAGAAAAAATATTGGAAGGTTGTAGCATTTCTCATTTATTTTATATTTGCATATAAAAAAAAATTTTAAACAAAAATTCGACATTCGGTCAACTTTAACTCGTTTGAAATGGTCGAAAACTGCATTTGTAAGCTAAAACTCTTACAGTATCGTAATATTCAATCATTTTCCCTCATTTTGAAACAAATTGCAAGTCTCTATAACAATATTTCGATTTATGGAATTTGTAAAAAAAAATTATTTTTTTACATCTGCGCGCTACGAATTCATGCATCATTTTGTGATAATATTTTCTCTGTGTTGCTTTTATCGTTTTACAATGTGTTATATATCAAAATGATTGCAATTTAGTGCACATTACAACGAAACAAAAAGTAACTTGTTACCTCTAACCAATTGGCGCACAGCGCGATTTGAATACAATTATATATGAAATTTCGTTTTTGCACTATCATATATCGCATTATTTATATATGATAATGATAATATTTTTCATTTGTGATGATTGCATACTAAACTTCAAGCAATGACAAAAAAAGGAGCCAAAAATGAACTCTTAATCTTGAAAACTAAGCGCGCTGTGAGTTTTTGAAAAAAATATTTTTTCTGCTTATGCGCTCACTCTCAAACCCCTCCGGCACACGGGAGTCATTTTTTTATTTACCGCTTCGGCGTTTAAGGGTTAACCAAACCTAACCTAACCTAGCCTAACCCACTTGAAATACCACCCCATTTTGGCTCAAGATATATCCGTCGGACGAAAAGCTGCCATTTCACATAAATATGAATATGAGGGAAAAAATTCTAAGTCCCTTAACCCACGCGGATGAGTATATGAAAAGATATGAATACAAGTAAAATAAATGAACTCCCTTAACCTGACTTTCTTCATGACTTACTGCCAGATGTGCAACATGTCATATCACGTGATAGTATGAATGCAAAAAGATTTCTAAACTAAATTCAAATTCAGATAAGCAGCTGATAAGCACCCACAACAGTCATCCTTTCTCTATGAATCTCTTCCAGGTGCACAACATGTCATATAGCGACGGTGCGCATTCACACGAGGCACACAACACGACGCAACTATCACAGCTTGATAACCTGTCTCCATGTCCAGTGTCATACACATAACACACACACACACACACACACACACGATACGATATACCTCTTTAGCAAAACCTCACACAAGGGTGATAAAAAGACAATTGTAACCACCTGCGCACACATGCACTGATAATTCCGCAGGTTTCGCTGATGCGAGTTAATCCCCGAGACCTGATGTGAAAAGATATACTGCTGGTATATAAACTCATGTGATAGTATGAATGCGAACAGATTTTAAACTCCATTCAGATTCAGATAAGCGCCTGATAAGCACCCACAACAGTCTCCATTTCTCTGTGACTCACTGCCAGGTGCACAACATGTCATATCACGATGGTTCGTATTCACGAGAGGCACACAACACGAGATGACTGTCACAGCTTGATAATCCTTCTCCATGTCCAGTGTTGTACACACACACACACACACAAACACACATGACACGATACACCGCTTTAGCGAAACCTCATACGAGGGTGATAAAAAACGATTGTAACCATTTGCACACACATACACTGATAATTCCTCAGGTTTCGCTGATGTGAGTTAATCCCCGAGACCCGATGTAAAAAGACATTTACGATTGCTACCGCCAGTATATAAACTCAAACAGCAGCAGCAAGACCCACATCAGTTCAAGAACAGGCTGCTCTACTCCACAACATCTCCACAAGCAGACATGGGTAATTCCACCAGCAACAGCGGTGATGAACCTCCAAGTTACAGCTCCATTGAAATTCTTTTGGTGTGGCATATATATACAGCACAAAGGCTCGGACTAGCCAGAGGACTACAGAGGAGCAAACAGGGGTGGGAACAGACCCGACCCGGGACGATCCTTAACAGGAGGTGCAGCAGGGAGCGCCACTCCCCAGGATGGTGAGAATAATTCTTTTTATTTAGAAGTTTGTCGAGATGTGACACACAGTAAAAAAAATGCACATCGTCACCACAGCATTCACATATAAAACAACCAGTTTATTTTTATTCAATTCTCTACTTGTTATTCCAATTTTTTGCAGGTTCCACCATAAACAGCTCTACCAAATGGGGAAAATGCAAGGGAAACATTGTCAAGAGGAGGTCACCGTCAAGTAGGAGGTACCAAACAACAGCGGACGCTGCTTAACAGGGAAGGAGAGGAGGCCAACCGAATTGTGAGCACTATCGCTTATTCAACTGCAGTAGGAACGCACATTGACGTGACAACGGCGTTCAGAATTAGCAAAACGCAGCTCGTCAAGGACGTCTTAAGAACACTCCGGGAGAGGAGTATAAATTCTGTCATATTATACCTGTGCATCATCATCACCAGGCAGAGAATGGTGGGTGGAAGTGGTACCACCTGTAAAACGGGTTCTTTTTACATTAATACGCCACCTGTGCTAACATTGGTGGACACAGTGTACGAATTGATAGATGAAGCTATATGGCGAGCAACCTTGAAGTCAGGCTCAACTTAATCAAGGGTTCAGGTTGGTGCATCACGTCGCTACACAGTGTACAAATCAACATCTTGCAGTGAGAAATGGTGAACATAGCAAACTTTAAAGAGTATCCTGCAGGAGTCAGGGGCGGCAGTCAAGTCATCAACATCGAATCCGAGTACAACTGCGTCATTACAGCGCTAGAAGTGTATGTGCTACTCAGGAAAAACCGCAACGCACCAGGTAAAAACCTCACCAGGATGGGAAAAACTGGACAAGGACGAATCAAATCAGCATTAAACACACACCCGACATGCCACTGAACAGCGACTCCAAGACATTGGAAAAAGACAACAAACCTTAACATCTATGTGTACAAATTGTGTGAACTGGTCATGGGAAAACATTGGAAAAAACGATGAGCTGTGCATCTTGCTAGAAAGGGGGGTAACACGTCATGTCCCCGACTGGTCACTCAACTGCTAATCACGGATGACCACCTCACACTGATCAAAGACATGTTTGCCTACGTGAAGGCATTCCGCCCCCAGGTAAAGACAACGAGGAGAGAATACACAGGTGGCATGTGTTATCACTGTCTAACTTTGTTTAATATCCCGCCATTAGCGATGCCCACACCTGAAGTAGCTCAACCCAAACCACAATTCTATACCTCGACCAATTAAAACAGTTTGAAAAAGAGAAAGCACTGAATAAAACCTTGCACATCGCCTTCTTAGATTTTGAAGTGTACAACAGACAGCCTGACATGGATGAAGACCAGAGAGTTGTGTCAAAGCAGAAAGCAAACGCATATTGCAATGTAATTGTCGACGACAGAAGTGATGAATACTGTACGTACAGAGTAGGTATAGGTGAACGTTGTGTCGATGATTTTCTGGTAAAAATAGCCGAAGACTGAGCTGGGATACATGAGACAATGGTGGCACACAAAATCAGCAGTTTGAACAGGCTACACACTGCAAAGGTTGCAACATTAAGTTCACCGATAACACTATCAAAGTGCGGCATCACGTGCACAACGGCCAAATTTGCTACCTGAAATGGAAGAAGTGTATGCCAATTTTGAGGTGTTATCTAATTATTCTTGGATTTGCATGAAGCTTTTATGGTTGCTTGCTGGATGTTTGAACATTACTTTGCAGCTATAAAAAAATATCTGGCCAAAAAGAAATTTTTTGAAAAGGGAATCATTTTGAAAATTCGGAAATAATGTCGACAAAGATATAAAAAATTATTGCAATAATTTAGGTAAAAAATGGATGATATATATTTTGTAAAGATTAAAATGATAGTATTTATGCAAACAAGTAGTATAAAAAGAATTTCATGATGAAACTTACCTACATAGAAGACATGCACTTCGGACACAAGACAGATTGATGCTGTAGGCAGATGGGCCCGTTGCATCGCAAACATGCTGTGTTTGTCTTGTGGTCTTGTCTAGATGGGCAACTCTGGCAGCAAACATGCTTGGGCAGCTTGACGCGGCCAATGGCAGGAAGAGGTCTGTTCTCCAGCTCAGCCAGCCTAAATGTATCTGCCAGCAGGACATGCAGGAGCCTTGACAAGTTGGTCAACATACAATAACGATGACTTACTAGGGGAGCACAAAATTCAAAGGCGAGCTCCTTGAGGAACCTTTGCCTTGTCATACTCTTTGCTGATGCCAGTGAGGAATAAAGAATAAAAGAATTTACCATAATTATTTTCAAGATCCTGTAGAAAAGACAAAGTGGCCAACGTCATGTCTTACGAACACAAGTTGATGTAGAACACATCTGATCGAATGTGTCTACACATCTGAATGTCTGTCTTACGTCTTTCTATTTCAGACAGATCATGATACTTGGCTAGCTTGCTGGGAATATACATCCTAAAGGGACAGTGGCCCATAAATAGCACAAGCTGCTCATCAACAGTAAGATGGGGCCCGGGAGAGTAATTCTGTCGGCAATTAGCCACCACATGATAAAAAAATTTGCAAATGGAGCAAGGTGATCTGTCCCCACTTACTCCGCTCTGTTAGCTGAATCATCGAAACAAATCACTATCGTCAGCAGGGCAAAATGATGCTTGCTCATTGTACAGCGGTATAAAGGATTGCCCTCCGGAAGAACCCACATGTCACTCGTTGTGATGTGATTGTCTGACCTTACAGCCGACATTATCACGATCCTAATGAATGCCTTCAGTTCCCTCAGGTCCATGTCCCTGAGGGCAATATTGCCCTTATAATGATAATTATTCCTCAAAAGGGCAAGTCGATCATTGGAACATAAGACAATCTCCGCTAGCATATGATCAAACAAAAAGAGCGAGAAAATATCGCTCACTCTTTCCACCCCAGTGGTGGCATTGGTGGGACCCCCAGGTTCAATCCTTGGCATAAACAAAAGGGGGAGGGAGGCATTGGGATCTCTCCGCCACCTGGTCCCATCACGAGCCTCAACAATTTCAGATCCTATGCGCTGGGATAGGAGCTCCCCGGGCTGGCTGGAGGTCACTCCTCCACCTCTTCCTACTCCTAGGCTCTACTGGGGAAAGCACGTCCTCATCCTGAGAGGTTGAAGGACCAGGTGTAGGTGTGGTGGTTGTAGTTGTAACAACAATGGGAACAGTTCCACTAACACCCGATGCCTCCCTCCCATCGGCGTCATCCTCATCCCCTCCCCCTCTCCTCTTCTTCCAAAGCAGCAGCCTCACCCTGATTTGGGTCATCCACGTCCTCCTCCTCGACAAAGATGGCGGCTGATTCCTCTTCCTCCCCTTCAGACTGGACCTCCAGGTTGTCCTCAACATCACTATCAAATTGAAAGAGAAGTGTGTTGATAGCAGCTTCACGCAGAGTTCTGTCTTTTTGAAGCCATAACTGAAAAAAAGCAAAACATTAGAAATGAGCACTGGAACAGAATCAGCCCATATGGCAACAAGGGCATCTCAGCCAATGCCCCGGGCAAGCATGTGATAAACACACCATCCTCCCACATATTCCAATAATAAAACAAAACTGTCCTAATTAGTTATGTAATAAACAGTGTCCCACATTCATTTAGTTATTATAACTGTTTTTTTTTTGCAAAAAAACAAAAAATTTAGCACTCAAATGGAATCGGCCCATATGGCAATAAGGGCATCTCAGCCAATGCCCCGGGCAAGCACTTGATAAATATACCATCCTCCCACATATTCCAATAATAAACTAAACTATCCTAATTAGTTATATAATAAACACTGTCTTACATCAATTTAAGTTATTACAACTATTTTTGCAAAAAAACACAAAATTCAGCATTTAACGGAATTGGCCCATATGGCAACAAGGGCATTGCAGTCAATGTCCTGGGCATTCATGAGATAAAACACACCACCCTCCCACATATTCCAATAATAAAACAAAACTATACTAATTAGTTATATAATAAACACTGTCTTACATCAATTTAGTTATTATAACTGTTTTTTGCAAAAAAAACACAAAATGTTGCACTCTAACGGAATCGGCCCTTATGACAACAAGGGCATCTCAGCCAATGCCTGGGGATGCATGTGATACAACACACCATCCTCCAACATATTCCAATAACAAAACAAAACTATATTAGCATGAACACTGTTCAATATGCAACGTTTACCTAATAACTTTGCTTTATGCAAAAAAAACCAGAAAGTGGCACTTGAAGGGAAATGGACCAAATTGCGATATATGGCATCTCAACCACTTCCAAGGTCACACACGTGATAAGCACAACATCCTACAACATTTTCTAATATCACAAAACTATACTTATTAGCTATTATGCACACTGTTCTACATGAATTGAGTACTTAATAACTTTGCTTTTTGCAGATGAAAAGAATTTATACATCATCCTCCAACATAGTCCAACATTACAAAACACTATTAGCATGACTACTCTTCAATATGCGAGGTTTACCTAAAAACTTTGCTTTTTGCAAAAACACCAGAAAGTGACACTTGAAGGAAAATTTACCATATTGGCGGTATATGGCATCTCTGCCACTTCCAGAGTCACGCACTTTATACGCACAGCATCCTAAAACATTTTCCATTATCACAAAACTATACTAATTTGCTATTATGCACACTGTCCTACATGAATTGGGTATGTAATAACTTTGCTTTTTGCAAAAAAACACAGAAATTGGCACTCGAAGGGGACTGGACCATATGGCCATATATGACGTGTCAAGATTAACTAAGGCATTCATATTGTAGATACTTCATCCTCCAACATATTACAACCTTACAAAACACTATTAGCATGAATACTGTTCAATATGCGAGGTTTACCTAAAAACTTTGCTTTTTGCAAAAAAAAACAGATATTTGCACTCTAAGGAAAATGGACCATATAATGATATATGGTATCTCAGCCACTCCAAAGGTCCTGCATGGCGTATGTACACCATCCAGCCAGACTTTCTAACACAACAAAGACACATACTATGCACACTGTTCATTGAGAAATTGTTACGTAATAACTTTGATTTTCGATCACCTACCTCTTAAAGGTGCATGCTGGTCAACCTTGACCAGAGCGATTCTCAGAAAAGGGAGAAGTATTAGGGCTTGTGCCTTTTATGATAAGGCGCCCTATGAGGTAATGTTAGACTTGCGATAATTTTACGCTAAGTCGGTTGGTATTGCACTTCCATATTCAATGGAGTGTCTTTGTAGATCACTTACGAAGTCGGTATTATCTTGTTGGTTATTACGACGATGTGTTAAACTCATGGTGAGGAGGTTCTTGTAGAAAACACGAAATATAAAAATATATATATTCTTGAAGTTTTACATGCTGAAGATCAGATATGATTGTACAAGTCTTCTATGACGATAGCTTGATCGCTTCTGCCAATGATAATGGCTACTTCTGTTCTCTCTACATGATAAAGCTTAGGTAAAGAGATACAGGTCTTCTAATGACGATAGCTAACTCTGTTCTGCTTGTCTACCATCTCTGTTACAAGTTATGAAGGAACAGACAGTAGTTCGAACATATGAACATACATACAAATGACATAGTTTCATACGAACACACAATCAAAATGAGACACGCTACAGATCACGTAGGCCGTTTGAATTATAGGTCGGGGTAGTTGTCTCAAGCAGGGAGCTTGGACTAATGTTTATAAACAATTGAATGACTACAGGTGACGGCATGCTATCTTAGCCTACATACTTATTGTATACGTCATCTTTAGCGTCTCTAGTCTGATCACATTCCTGCAAGCAATCTTTTATATATATGGACAACATTCCATATTTTTATTATGTAAACACTTACAGAAGCACTTGAGTCAGACGTAGGCAGGTCTGTACATGGTCGCAGCTTGTAGAAAAGTGAATGTCTGCAGGTCGATCACACCCAGATTTGACACAGGTTATAATTTATGGGAAAAAACATGTTTTTTGAAATACGCCTCGGGTCGCGCGTGACCAGTCGCACCTATTCAGGGTTAATGATATATGGGACTCCTGGGTTTTTGAACCCAGGAACAATTTCCTGGGGTTCAAGAGCCCCCTCACCACGTCAAGGTGGCCCCAAGTTGAGGGGGACCAGTTGCTAGAGAATCTTGTATGTAGGTACATAAAGCAAATGTTACGGTGAAACTTTCCTTCACATGGATTTCATCCTCAAATTCTATGCTTTTGAGTTTTCATTCCTGCTTATGTGCTCCCTTCAAGGTCAGGCACCCACTTGTTTCTTTCCGTTATCTTTATTTGTTTTCGTCAACTTGGGTATCAAAAACGTGTGTAGCACACACGTGCACCGACATCTGTATACAATTTTTTACTGATATAGTAAAGGCAGTAAAACCCTGTGATCGGGAAGATTAAGCAACGTTTCAAAACCTTTACATATGTTCCATTTCGTAATGATGAACCGGATGCATTCACTGTAGTGACATTGTTACTATTTTCCCTTCTGTTAACCGCACCCCACCTGTCCCTAATTAGGCGTAGATTTTTAATGTACGTATATTGGTGATTAGATTATAATTTAATTGCTCACCTTTGAAGATTAGAAAAAATATACAAGATTTTTTCATTCCAATCAATGATTTCTGAACGGGATGTTCCGAAATTAGGCTTAATCCAGGTGGCATTTCCATTCTCTATTCATTTTGATTTACCTTAACAATTATTTTCAACGATGTAGTTGATAATGATGTAATATTACTTATCCTAATATCCTATGCGTTTTTTATTCGAAGATAAGTCGTAAAATGGTTTTGGATCACAGCGACTTACTTTGAGAGTAAAAAAAATCATTTGGGAGACGCATTTTCTAGTAGAAATGTACACACGTCTGCTTAAAATATGGCATTTTGGAAACTTTTTTGATAGAAAATATGTGCAAATGTTTCACACACACACACACACACACACACAACACACACACACACACACACACACACACACACACAACACACACATATATATATATATATATATATATATATATAATATATATATATATATATATATATATATATATATATATATAATATATGGAGAGAGAGAGAGAGAGAGAGAGAGAGAGAGTGAATCTTAAGACACAGTTTCTGAAGTAATTTTCTTGAATTGATAAAAGTAAGTTGATTAAAGAAATTACTGTACTATTATTGATATTTTTAGCAAATTTAGATAACATCAAACAAGATAGTTTGCGGTCGTTATAAGGAATGAAGTGCAACTGAAGTTCATTCACATGCTCTGAACATATCGTAAAATTTAAAGCATTTAAGTGAGTACATTGTTTATATTTCATTTAGAATGAATTCCAATAAACTAAAGTTTCTCATCGTTTTTCATTTCGTTGTTTGTTTGTATAGTGTTTTTACGTTGCATGGAACCAGTGGTTATTCAGCAACGTGACCAACGGCTTTACGTGACTTTCGAACCACGTTGAGAGTGAACTTCTATCACCAGAGATACGCATCTCTGACACCTCAGTGGAATGCCAGAGAATCGAACTTGCGGCCAACGAGCTGGCAGGCCAAGACCAAACCGACCACGCCACTGAGGCGCTGGTTCTCATTTGAGCCAGAGCGGAAAAGTAAAACGGAGAAGACGAAAGTAGCAAACGATCGGTGGGACTAAGTTGGATAAGATAGGATATATCCCTGCTAACCCCTGCATCTAAAGCCCAAAATTCCATGTAAGAGGGAGCTGGAGAGGCAAGTGTTTTTGTTTGATTGTGGTCAACAAGACTTCCTGGGATCCAGAGAAAATATTTTGTAGTGGATTCACCTTGAAAGGAAGGTAGAAAAAATCAATTGCAAATATCTTCTTTCAATATGTCTAGGTACTAAAGGCACAGTTAGAGTTGGTATAATACGTATATATACGTACTACTATGCATTCCAGAGGGCACGACATAGTGTTTTTCGTAAACAACTTTTAAACAGACTTATGGATGTCTATGTCACTAAAACAATGAGTGTTTCAAAATTCGTCCTAATTTTCCGAAGCACTGTTCATTGCCATATGTGTTTCATTCACATTTTTACTTAAATAAATGAGGTTAAATATGCGCTTAGCCACCCAACCATCCGCAAAAGTGGTAATGTAAAACAGTGATGTCGGTATACTGTATCCTCCATTTTATCTTTTCAAATGGTCGTTTGGATTATGGTTAAACGACATTTTACCTATCCTGGGCTATACAAAATTGATATTTTGTATGGTGATTTATAAATTTGTTTAAATAACTAGTTAAGGGGATGGCT
>NC_087217.1:42596725-42616725 GCF_015104395.2 Macrobrachium nipponense | reverse complement strand
GCAGTTTTTGCCCTTCTCAGCAGAGTTATGCTAAACCGAGAGTTTACAGTTTTTGCCAGTAATATGAGCTCCTAAGGGATGTTTTTCGAGGTTATTTAACTGGCATAGTTTTTAGAGTACGATCACGAGGAGCATTAGGAGTATAATATTTTGGCCATTTGGTATTTTGTTTTGTTAGAGAAGCTCCAGAGTTTAGGCCTATGGTGGAAAAAGCCATATTTTGGTCCGCTTTTTTGGATTCAGTTATTTGGTTGCATTATGTTTTTTTGGTGCCAATGGAAACCTTTGAGAGAGAGAGAGAGAGAGAGAGAGAGAGAGAGAGAGAGAGAGAGAGAGAGAGAGGGGGGGGTTGGGAGAGAGAGAGAGAGAGAGAGGGATTGATAGAAAGAGAGAGAGAGAGAGAGAGAGAGAGAGAGAGAGAGAGAGAGAGGGGTTGGGAGAGAGAGAGAGAGAGAGGGGATTGATAGAAAGAGAGAGAGAGAGGGATTGATAGAAAAGAGAGAGAGAGAGAGAGAGAGAGAGAGAGAGAGAGAGAGAGAGAGAGTATATTACAGTGGCTTGAGGCCATGCTACCAAAACGCCTCGATCAGGTAAGTTTTACATCCTTCCTCCTCACTGAAAAAGGGGTAAAACACACACACACACACACACCCATATATATATATATATATATATATATATATATATATATATATATATATATATATATATATATATATATTTGTGATGGCTTGTTAACCACCACACGATACACTTATCAAATTATCTGTTTCACCTGATTTCACTTAACAGGATACGAAATTCACAAGGTGTGAAATCGTACCACAACCTTAATCTTCAGTGTGCAAAATCAATTCAGGGGTGAAAATAAATATTTGAGAAAAATCACTTAAATTTAACACAACTTTTTAGGCAGAAATCACGCCTGAACCTCTATAATACAAAAATATAAGAATATCACTCACGCTCAAATAACCATGATACACATCCCAAGTACCCAACTAATAAAAGAAACTAACACATTCAAACACAAAAAGGAGGGGGTCCTGAAAGGAGGTGAAAGGCAAATAGAAAGAATATCCTGATAAATACACAATAATATTACTAACAACTTCTCCGTATGTTTTAAAAGTTTTCCTCTTTCAAGGCAAGGCACAATTCCACGTCTGGAGGAGAAATCAGGGTGACAATCAGATACTAACCCAATCACAGCGCTGGATCCTCAAATAGCAAAAGGTGGCTGCAATTATCAAACTGTCCACTGAAGACGACAGCAGAGGAACATTTGCCGTGAGCTTGATAAATATAAATAATTAACCTTAGGACAGAGAGGTCCCCTCGGCTTTATAACTGAACCAAAGGCGTAGAAGGATAAATCCTGAAGCTGCAGACTGGGAGATCCAAAATGTACATAGGATGTAAATATTCTCCAGTCCATGTACATATTATGTACAGGCCAAAAATCAGTACCAACGGTCATTTCAAACAGCGCCCAAGAGAAGGTCCAGGAAACAACTGCTCATATAACCACCGAAGACTTCCATATCCCCTCTGGTCAACAAAGGACGGGGGGTGGGGGGGAGAAGGCCACACGAAGTGAAATCACCAAATATGGAATTTGAAAAGAGAATTAGCAAAAGCATACAACAAGCCAAATACCGAAGAGGAGTAAAATATCAATTACCATTCTTAACTAATTAACATTTTAAAAATAATGAAATACATTATTCGCCTATCCTTAACTGGCAACAAGATGATAATATATATATATATATATATATATATATATATATATATATATATATATATAAATTAAATAGAATCATAAAAGACCGGGATACCGCTTGCCCGGAGAGAGAAAGGGAGGGGAGGGGGAGGGGAAGGGGAGAGGAAAGGGGGTGTGTAAGGCTGCACCATGTAACAACAGCGACAAAACATATTACGGACGGGCTTGCAAAACAGTACACACAGAACATCAGATGTTGCAATCTTGCCTCACTTATGGAAACCATGACTGGGGAAAGAAGCGAAGACTGGACTGGGATGAAATCACCTTCGTATTACGAAGCAAGAGCAAAACCAGACGCTTCATTATGGTCTAAAGAAGTCATGCTTAGTCCAGGTCCTCTCTTAACGTGTTCCAAAAAGAAATACGCGACAACTGTGAGGATTCTGTCACATGTCAATTAACAAGAGTTAATGAACATCACAAAGCAGAGAGGATGGAGCGGTGAAGGTCACAGAGCCGACGCGAGGATGAGATGTAAACCGGTGACGATCTTGTGACTATTTATATACTTCTGACATGTCTGCGTTTTTTCATTATTTGGGTCCTTTACTGAGGAAGTTTGAAACGGTATTTATGTACAGCTATCCAGGACCAATGAAGTATTTATGTATTGTTCATACGTATGGCCGTTATACTGTAATGAAAATAAACTAATTGACTGAATGATAAAGAAATTGACTTATTATAAAGGTTAACTGATGAATGAATCAGGTAACATCAATCACCAATTTTTTTCTTTCTTTTTTTGATGTAGGAAGCGCTAGATAAGCTGTTTCACTATATATGCCAACCTCTAGAGAATAGGCCATTCATTCGGCAGTGCTCAGGAGCATGCAAAAACTTTCTGATTTGTGTGTGTGTGACTACTTATGTGCCACCAAAGTGAAAGCAGGAGTGCTTGACCTACAAAGAAGACAATGGATGGGCTAGAGAGGCCTGAGAGGCTTCCCCAACACTCCCGATAAGATGAATTCAGCTGATTGACTTGATTACCAATTGCTATTCTTGGGTCGAGGATGCTCATCCTTATACGGAGAGAGAGAGAGAGAGAGAGAGAGAGAGAGAGAGAGAGAGAGAGAGAGAGAGGCATTTTGCTAATGAAATAACTCGTAGCATATATGTTTTCCTTGAGTACTCGATTTATATGATACATGCATACACACCTATATACAGTCTATATATGATATTATATATAATATATAATTATAATATAAATTATATATATATCAATATAATATATATAAACTGTATATAGGTGTGTATGCATGTATCATATAATCGAGTACTCAAGGAAAACATATATGCTACGAGTTATTTCATTAGCAAAATGCCTCTCTCTCTCTCTCTTCTCTCTCTCGTATAATGGATGAGCTATATATATATATAATATATATATATATATATATATATATATATATATATATATTATATATATATATGTTGTACGACCATCCATTTTGGAACCTCTTTCTATTTTTCTTTTCCTTAAAGAAATTGGAAAACTGGAAGAATATTTTAAAAGAATATAAATGCGAGAGCAGGAAATGTCAAATCCAAAAAATGCGACCCTATCCTGTTTTGACCATATGGGATCAATGCCAAAGAGCACACAACTCATAAGGTCTTAGGTCTAGATTGGGACAAGGAGAGAGATACCTTGACATTACATCCTATGAAGATAAATAAGTCCAGTCAGACTAAGAGGAAGTGTGGAGAATAGTTGCACAAATTTACAATCCATTAGGAGTACTTCTACCTGTTACTGCTAGGGCAAGGATACACTTGGATTGGGATGATCAACTCCCAGACCCATTACAAAGCAATCGGTCGAGTTATCCGAAGACTTGAAGAAATGTCTTGATATTTCCTTTCTAGGAATACTAGCTTAGGATAGGGGGCTCCTTACACATATTCTGCGATGCCAGCAAAACAGCATATGGTTGTGAAGGATATAGAGTCAAGAACAAGACTCATTTAATTATAGCAAATAGTAGAGTGGCATCCATTAAAAGAATTGACTGTTCCAAAACTAGAGTTGATGGCTTTGTCGCTGGCAGCACGAATGGCCAAATTTGTAAAAGAATTCCTTGAGAAGAATGAGTTTGTAGAACTGTTCGTTTGTTGGACAGTAAAGCTGCCCAAAGGTGGCTAGTATCGAAAAATGTTCTACCTGCATTTGAGAGAGATAGAGTACAGGAAATAAACTCTATAATTGAAGAAGATGGTTTGTCCTATATGCCTATGGATGATAATCCCAGTGACTGGTTGACACATGGGGAAGGCCTAGAAATGATTTTGGATAGTTCTTTCTGGAGGGAGGGACACCGTTTGTTAAAAAATTCCTCTTGGCCAATAGATAGGTCATGGGTGGGTGAATTGCTTGTACAGGGTAGGAAAGAGAACATTTTAGTCAATACTGTCGGGGTCAACCTGAATGGTAATACTAACTTGCGGAATTGGGAGAGATTCAGCAAGGTCAAATAGATCTATAGGACCACAGCATGGAACCTCCGATTTTTTAATAATTGTAGGAGTTCAACCAATGTGAAATTAAATAGTGAATTGACCTTGGAAGAACTCCAAGAGGCAAAGAATAAGGTTATTGTCCTCATGCAAAAGGAACAGTTCTAAGAGGAATATGAGAGTTTGACGAAGGGGTTAAGAAAACCAAAACTAGCTGTCATACATCAGTTGAATCTCTACCTGGACAATGGAGTAATGAGATGTTACCTGAAACAGTTAAATTTCTAATGCAATTGCTGGAAAGTTGCTACATTACTAGGGTAGTTATTAAAGAACATCATGAAGCTAACGCTCATATGGGTGTAAATGCAACTGTGGCGAGTGTCAGGCAGTAGTTCTGGATTCCACAGATTAGACCATTGTCTTATTTGTAAGAGAACACACGGGAGGCCTTATAGGTCCAGTGTGATTCCTCCGTTACCTGAGTTCAGGGTGCATTGTAAACAACCTTCTAATACCACAGACGTGAATTACGACGGCGCATTGTGTGTTAAGGGAAATGGACAGAGCTGTAAGAAGGCTAATATTATTCTATTTACATGCTCGATAACCAGAGGCATACATGTGGAACTAATTGATAACCAGTCCTGGGACTTGTTCCTCATGAGTTTTTAAAAAATTCTGCAGCAGAAGAGGTTTCCCCTCAATCATGTTGAGTGCCAATGCCACCAAGTTTGTAACGGCATTGGAATATCTGAGAATCATGTCAGAGAATTCTAAGGTAAAGGACCATCTGTTGGAGATACAGGGTAACTGGAAGTTCATTCCAGCGAGAGCACTATGGTTTGGTGCTATATGGGAAAGGCTGATAGGACTTCTGAAGTCATGCTTAAGAAAGACCGCAGGCCTGGCCTCACTCAGTTTTGAAGAACTGACCTATGTATTAGTGGAGCTGGAAGGAATCATTAATAATAGACCATTAAGTTACACACTTGGGGACTTAAATCAGTTGTAAATTGTGACCCCTAACTATTTGATTCTTGGAAGAAAACTCAAGTCCTTACCAAGAGAATGAGTGAATTGAGAGGTGATCTCTGGTGTCCCTACTTATGGACAGAGGGAGTTCACCAAGGAAAGATTCCTGTACATGTCCAGGTTGTGCTACAACCTGTGGAAAAGAGGGGAGGGTGATTATCTTACAACCCTAAGAGAGACCCATCGAGTAGAAACTATGCATAGTCCTTGCCCCAGGATGGGGGAAGTAGTCTTCATTAATGATGAGGGACTAAGGAGCAAGTGGAAGTTAGGCCAAGTGGTTGAGTTGCATGTGGGGCAAGACAAGGTCCCAAGAGTGGTTACTCTAAGAATGGCTCATAGCCAGATCATGAGACCTGTAATTAACTTATATACCTCAGAAGTATGGCAGGAGATAGAAGGAATTAATCCTGCGAAAAGGGATATTCAGCCAAGCACCCACCAGAGCAGAAAGGATCCTCAGATAATTAGAAGTTAGGAAGGCACTGATAAAAAAACTGCTGTCAATACCGCATATATGATTTTTTTTGCTGGGGAGTATGTTGAAACTTCGACAAGAGAGGTTGTTCATTATCATCAATTTCACTGTATCTTTGTATATATTTTCCTCATTTACGCAGGTGGAATTGCGTATTGTATGAAAGGAAGGAAGATATTATGTTTTGTTGTATTTATATTTACTTGGGAAAAGAGTTGTTTGTTTAGTCATTTCGTGTATTATTTGTAAGTATACATGTAATAGCTTGAATTACCAGCCGTCGGTTGTTTTATTGGTCTCGTAGTAAGCCGAATGCATTTGGTGGTTGGTCAACCGCGGTCTTGAGAGTCTGTCTCCCTACAACGACCAGAGTTGTAAAGTTCTGCAGAAATGACTCAAGAAACTTGGCCATAATAAAACAACATACCTGTGGTCTCAGAGATGTCATCTAGATCTACTAACCTGCACACTCGAGTATTCTCAGTTCAAAGTTCGTTTAGGGAAAGTTCCTTTAGAAGATATGCAGATCTAGAATAAGGGTAATTTTCATGTAGTGTTCTTTAAATGAGGATTACAAAGTGAAGACTGCTAAAAGCCAGTCTCAACTAATTCAGGCCAGATAAGGAATTTGCCATTCATAACAACAGTTAGTTTATGTCATTTGTATATGCATAAATATACACAACGCAATATAATGTTATAACTTGAATGTCAATTGAAAATGAGCATAAGAACCTGAGTGTTGTAATGTAGGACTTAGACTACGATGTGGTTAGTATGTTTCAAGTCACCTTAGGCTTTTATGATCCCTTGTGATTTGGAATGTTCGTTATTTCGAAGTTAGTCGTAATGATATTTTATTTGATCATATATTACGTACAATATTGGGAAAAATATACATTTTACAAGGCAATATTATTTATCTCTTTTAGATAGTGTGATTCATGGTGGTAGGTTTCTGTTTCCTTATAGCAGCAGTTATGATTTGAACCATCGATGGATGGTCTCTTGTTTGTCACTTTTTATAAGCTGTGTTCCAACAGATCTCTCACATTCACCAATATGCAGTAAATTTGCCTCTCTGTCAAACTTCTCAGTTCCAGAGATCCTTTATTTCTCACACTGCTGCAACTATGGAACAACCTCCCAGAGGATGTCGTGTGACTGGAACTTCAGAAGTTCAATAAAATATGCAATACATTACTATGATAATACTATTCTTCTTACATTTTAATTACATTAATACTTTTTTATCTATCTATCTATTTTCGAAAAGCAGTTACACAAAGAGCAATTTAACATAAAGGTAAAGAAAA
Organism: Macrobrachium nipponense; assembly: GCF_015104395.2. Taxonomy (NCBI): domain Eukaryota; kingdom Metazoa; phylum Arthropoda; class Malacostraca; order Decapoda; family Palaemonidae; genus Macrobrachium; species Macrobrachium nipponense. Next base: position 42,609,644 of record NC_087217.1, on the reverse strand, counting down.
AATATATGTTATAAAAATTTTAATTTACAAGATATACTGAAAAACTAGAAAATTGCCAAGAAATATGACTGGCGAATAGGATGATCCTGGTCGAGTTGCAAACCTTAGAAAACTTAGCGTGGACGTTCTTGCTCTATCCGTCAGAGAACCTGCATTCGGTCCGCACTATTGCCCCTTATTTTCCGAAACATCAGAAGGATCTGTAACCCATTACACGTAACATCATAAAACTTGAAATGCAAGGGGCTACAAACATAAATGCGCATATATGTACTTAGTCTTGAAAAAAAAAATCTTGTACGTTAAGTGAACTATACGGAAATATAAAACTTCATATCAATAAATTTTTCTAAATTACTCCTTACAGTGTCCTTAACGTTCGAAAATGTAATTAAATTTAAGTGATGACGGTATGAATGACAAAAGTTAACGCAATATAAGACCCTTCCGACTTTATTATATATATATGGGTTTGGTTGCTAGACTCTCGTTATACTAATAACGTAACTATTGTTAAAGTTTGCAAAGCAAATGCACCGTACATATTGCAAACCTTACCTCAACAAATAGCCAGTCATTTAGGTCCATCATAATGCAGTGACGAAGGTAGTGGTGATGATGGAAGTTTTCTGTAGAGCTCTTGAGTAGTAGGTGTTCAAGTCGATGACATTCATCCGTGAGAAATTACGTCCAGAGCCATGGTCCTCAAATTAATTTGTGGCAGCCATTGCTTCTTGGCTGTAATAATTTTTCAAATCCGGAGAAGACTGATCTGGTCCTGTAGCTTACGCTGAGCTCTCCGTAACTGCTTCTTTCAGGTCGCTCGCTGCCGACAACGGTTTCTAAACCTTGGTGTTAGGTGGCGAACAACCTGGCAAACTTAAATATATGGTTCAGGAATGGCTCGTTACTTTTAAATTGTCCTAAGTGGTATTTAGGGATGCAAATAAATGCATTTGCTTTTAATATAAAAAATAAGCTATTCCTGAGCAAACATTAAGTAACATAAAAACCACAACCAAACTCAATACATATAATATGTAAAAAACAAAATGCGCACTAGTGTGCATTTTTCTACAATCTATTTATTAATTGGTTTGTTTCTTTTTTGATAAGTTGTATCTCTTCTTTCTTTCACATTACTTCCTCTTAATTCTTCCTAATGAACACCATATTCTTTGGATGCTTGAATTTCAAGTTGCTGGCCTTTGTGAGGTTGTTCCATATGAATAGGTTTCATCTACTGAATAGTATATATTATATATATATCATAAAAATATATATATATATATATATATATATAGATATATTATACACACGTATATGTGTGTGTGTGTTTGTAAATACACACACATACATGCGCACACACACACATATATGTATATATATTATAATATATATATATATATATTATATATATATATATATATATATATATATATATATATATATATATATATATATATGTGTGTGTGTGTGTGTGTGTGTATGTGTGTGCGTGTGCATATCCGTATGTCTGTTGGTGGGCGTACATACATACGTTTGTAAGATGAAAGAGATGGAATAACAAACCCTTAGTGAGGCGATTAAGGAGGGCATTATCTGAAATTTACTAGATGTGGAAACTTGCCATAGAGGAAGGCACTTGGAGATCCGTCGCAAGGTAAAGTGAAAAAGATTTTGAAAAGTTATATATTTTATGTAGTGACATTAAGATCTGCTTCTAGAGAATGAAAGTGTGATGAGACACTCAATATTATTGACGAACTTTAACATTTTAATGTCTGATAATTATGGTCTCTTTATTTCAGATGGATTCTGTTGTTGCTACTTAAAAATGAATTCTCTAGACTTGGTTTGTCAGGTAGTTCTTTGACTTTTATGAGGTTATTAAACACAGTTTTGCACGGGCTATTGGGTAAAAATGTCTTTGTGTACATGGATGATATATTGATTGCAACAGACTCGATGAGCATCGCATAGAAGTGCTTAAGGAAGTATTTAGGAGAGTTAGGTTAGCAGGATTAAAAATTAAGCTGGCTAAGTGCTCCTTCTTGAAGAAGCAAATTACATATTTAGGCCATGTCATATCTAAAGAGGGAGTTAGAGTAAATGACGATAAAGTCAAAGCAAATGCAGATTTTCCTGTCATGAGGACAAAGAAACAAATTAGGTCATTCCTGGGGCTGGTGGGATATTTCCACAGATTCATTAAAGGGTTTTCTAGCATAGCAGCTCGTTTAACAGATGTGTTGCAGGAAGACATTAAATTTTATTTGGGAGAACCACAAGAAGTAGCTTTTCAGAAAGTTAAGGACACATTATTGAATCCCCCAGTCCTGAAAGTTCCAGATTTCAACGAACCGTTCCCATTAGTGACTGATGCCAGTCAGGAGGCTATAGGTGCTTGTCTTATGCAAATATTTGATGGGAGGCTCCATCCCATAGCTTTCTATAGTAGGAAATTTAGGACAAAGGGCAACAATGAAAGACTAATGGCTACCGTAGATAAAGAAGCCTTTGCAATATTATCAAGTTTGGTTCATTTTAAAATGTTACTAAATGGGAATAAAGTAGATGTTCTTACAGACAACAATCCATTAATGGATCTTTTTAATAAACCCGATCTGTCACCCAAAAGAGCTAGATGGTTCTTAACTATCAGGGACTTTGATGCAAAGCTCCAATATATAGAAGGCAAGGTAAATGTAGTCACATATGCCCATAGTAAAAGTTTCTATGATACAGGAGGATTTCAAGTTGGGGTAGTTACTAGTGATTCTATACAATGGGATATAAGTCTCATAGAGCAAAGGCAAGATGAGGACAAAATTTTGGCAGACGCAAAAGCGTTCCTTAATAGGGGAATCAGTCAGGAAAGGTTATAAGTTACCTTTTTCAGGTATAGAATTAGAAGGTAATCTGTTGGTCAGGAAAACTGAATATAAACTAAGGACTAATGAAAGTAAAGGAGACACGACACAGATCATGATTCCGAAAGTCCTAATTCCAGTGGTTTTAGATATAGTACATTGCAAATTTTGTAAGTCACATTTGGGGGTAGAAAAAACGTAAAATGAGATGCGTGGAAAGAAGCAACGAGAAATCATGAGATGTTAAAATTGCTATCGGATATAACATATTCCTAAAAATCCCTGTGAGAAATGAACTAAATTACAAGTTAGGTCCAAAGTTTGAGGGTCCTTTTAGAGTTATTGAAGAAAAGAAAGGAAACAGATTTGTAGTCTTAGATGAAAAGACTGGTCTGTCGAAATTGATACATATATCAAAGATGAAAAAGACGGGAAAATGATTTTAAGGTGACACTGCACAGTTGAATTTTTTTTCTTTCTAGATTTGGAAATGGATGACGAAATGTAATTAATCAGTCTTATGTAACATTTTTCTTTGTTGTCTTTCATTCTTTTACTATTTTCTTATTATGAGCAACTGTAGCGATTTGGCGTAAAAACCCTGGGTAATTGTTGTAATAATGGAAAAATGGGCTGAAAAATGTGGGAAAATACCGTGGAGTTGAGAAATATTATAAGAAATTATTCTGGTGATACCTGGTGGTGATTTTTAGTGATTTGGTTATACCTGGTGATGATTTTGGTGATTTGGTGATTCCTAATGGTGCAAGATTTTTTTGATGACGATTTTTGGTGGTTATTTTGGTGATGAATTTTGTTGGCTATCATTTTTGTGGTGATCTGTGGTTTTATGAGTCAATTGGGCGGTAACTGTGGTTCTTTGTGGTATTATGGCTCTGGGGGTGGAGGGGGGCCCCGGTTACTGGTGCATTGTGGTTTTACTTTTTCCCTGGTAAGGTGATGTATTCTATGAGGTTCTATTCACTAGTGGATATTTGGCAGTCGATGGTTAATAATTTGGGGATTGTGGTTTACTTGGATGTTATATACATATGGCGGCATCACAAATGATTTATTTTGGGTATATTTGGCGGTGTTAAATGGCTTTGGATTTAGCCTGTGGTGGTATATTTTATATTGGTGGTTATATAATAGAGGTGGACAATTTTGGGTACCTTTGTGGTAACAATGAGGATGTCCTGAGGATAATTTTGAGGATTAAGTAGTTTTGTGGTATCAGCAAAGATTTATTTAGGATTCACAACGAGGATTAAAGGAGGATTTGGGGCCAATTTCAGGAATGGTGATTTCGGAGTTTACTAGTCTGACTGGACAAGTCAATTGTGCGAATTGAGGACATGTTGAATAAACAGGTTGCTTGGTGCTGACAATGCTGTGGTGTCTCGGGTGAGACGAATTGTTGATATTTTCTTTTGGAGTTGATTACTAAGAGGTCTGCACTGTTTTCAGGAATTCTAGATGGTGACATTCCATGGTGAAGAATTTTAAGGGATCATTCAGGGAATGATACTGATATGTTGTGGCGATAATTTATGTGGGCAATGCAAACTACATTTGGTAATGTGATGAGAGTTGAATTATTAATGATTTATAAGGGGGAACTTGTAATCGGGATTAAGCAGTTTTTATGCTACCTTTATATAGGATTCCTATTATAGAGAGGAGGTAGAATTGAAATTGAAATATGATATTTTATGTGTGTATAAAATATAAAATACGTTTTCTGTATCTATCTTCCTATAGGTACGGCATCAAGCTTGTGTTGGCGTGTGATGCTGATTCGCATTACATGTGTAATGAGATTGCTTACTTGGGGAAGGAAACAGTCAGGGTGCCGAGAGGACAGACGTTAGAAGTTTTCACAAAAGAGCTTGTGCAACCTTTTCGCTGAAGGGGCTGCACAGTGACGACGGATTACTTCTTCGCAATGTTATCGCTCACCTTGGCACTCAATTACGATGGCATGTATTTGTGTGGCACCATTCGCAATTTGTGGAGAGGCTGTTGCATTCTTCTGAAAGTTTTCAACTAATTATTTACCATAAGCCTCATTACGCTTACCTTTGTCGGAATAATCCTTGCACTCGATCTATAGACCTCATCAGCCGTACTGATTTCCCTTTTTAAAAATATACAAGAAGTTATGAAGGACAGGCAAGACGCTGGAACCGTCTTTTAAGAATTTTTTAATACACTAGTTACATAAGTGTGGACTTTTACTACTTCAGAATATTCCAGTCACGTTATGGTGATTTACACACACACACACACACACACACACACACACACACACACACACATATATATATATATATATATAATATATATATATATATATATATATATATATACATATATTATATATATATATATGTGTGTGTGTGTGTGTGTGTGTGTGTGTGTGTGTACAATGTCAAAATATTATTAATGAGCACACCTATATAAGACATTTACAATACGAATCGGAAATTATAAAAAAACTAATATTAAAACTACAAAGGGAAGCTGGACGTGTCCAAATTTAGAGCAGCTTTTAATGTTCTTATATGCAAAGATTGTGCTAACCTAACAGCATATTCAACTATGCCTCTAAATATGATACTAAAATCTCCAGCATTTACATTAATATTGCAAATCTCATGATAGTGATCCCTTATGGCTGAATATAAAGGCTTAGCCAACGGACTCCCAGTTCTACAACTCACTCCCTTATGATCATGGAATCTGAAATACAGGGTTTTAATTGACGAGCCGACGTACACTAAATGGCACTGAAAACACATTTTTGTATACGATTCCCCATTCATAAGAAGGTAGCAATTTTTCTTTATGGTTTCGAAAATTCTTAATTTTGTAGTTGTAATAGGATATTCTTGAAGGGGTGGTTTGTGGAAAATATTTGCTAAAAATTGACTACATTTCTCTCTTTAAAAATTCGTACGTTTTATCGTTCAAGGATGGCATCTTGAAATAGAGAGGCATCTTTTTAGGACTAAATGGTTTGGAGATTGTCTGTACGTTCTGTTTAAAAAGACTCTTGATTTGTTGATGAACGACTTATCGGTAAAACCATTATTATTAAAGAAACTCTTTAAGAGCAACAGTTCTTTATGAAATAATTTATATGTACTGGTAAGTCTAAAAGCTCAAATAAAAGTGCTAAAAGTATTACATTTAAAAGTCATAACAAGCACTGAAAAAATTCACCCCTAAACCAGTAAGTATTGGTTTCCTATAGGCCGTGATATCAAAATCAGGAACATTGGCGAGCGTAATTCTCTGCCATTACGAAAGAGAATTATTAGAACAATGCCCCATTGACTTTAAACCCAAATTATACCGACGTTACGCGGATGAAACCTTTTTGATTTTCGAGAGTGAACATCTAGCCAACCTGTTTTTTGAACTATATAATTGCAAAGCATAATAAGATAAAGCTCACTATTGAATTAAAGCAAAATAGCCAGTTACCTTTTTTAGATGTACTCATTCCTCGACAAGATACTGATTTTGATATCACGGCCTACGAAGCCTACGAAGTAAAACACTGTCAGGCCTCAGAGGCGAGTACGCAAGTTGACCTGGCTGCTAGTCGAGGGTCGTGTGATTGTGACGTCAGGAAAATGCGATTATGTGTGTTTGTTCGTAAGCCGAACATCCTAGAACAATTGAATATGTTCGTATGTACGAACACCAGGGCTTATCAGGGTGTAATACAATGTGACCGCGGGCGAAAAGCGGCTGTTCTAGAAACAGAGCGTTCACGTATTAAGTGAAACGAAGTTCAGAGGGAAAGCTTAGAAGATCCATCCAGAAAGATATTAGTGATATTAAAACTTGGTTAAACCGTTGAATATTTACAGATGCCCCGAGAGAAACCGAAGTGCAGAGAAAAACCTTTTCTAAATTCATTTTATATTTTCATTGAATTCGAATGGCACTTCATAAAATGAATTCGCTGACTGACACTTTTATCTCTTAGTTTTTTTTGGAGAACAGAAATAGTGATTGAACTGATGGGTAATATGACATTTTTAATCGAGATGATAATTCTGGCAGTAACTGCATTTCATATTTTCTGATTTCCAATTCATTTTCTTTGCTTTTCATGTTAGTTATTTTGGGGGAAATAAAGACTCTATTTTTGTATCTCAGAGTTTGGTTTAGCCTAGATCTAATAACTTGAATTAACTACAGAGATGCCAGTTCGAGGTGGACGCCAAAGGTAGGTTACGTTACCGGTTGGGGTTTTCTTCCCTTACATTAGACAGGGTCAATTAGACCCTTGTAACACACACACACACACACACACACTCACACCACACACACACACACATATATATATATATATATATATACAATATATGTATATATGCATGTATATAGAGTATATATATATAATATACCATATATATATATATATAAATATATATATGTATGTATATATATATATATTCTATATATATATATATATATAGATATATATATATATATATAATATATATATATATATATATATATATATATTATATATATATATATGTATATATAGATATATATATGCATATATATATATATATTATATATATATATATATATATCTATATATATATATATATATATATACATATCTATATATGTATGTATATATATATATATATACATATCATATATAGATATATATATATATATATATATATATATATATATATATATATATATATATATCTTGAAGTCCCAGTAATCTGTGTCACTCCTGTAGGTCTTCACATTTACCATGTTGTCTAACTATTTGTGCCACAGGAAAGAAAGGCCCCGTTTTGGGCGACTGGCTACGATTTGTTGCATCGACGAAGTCGAGAAGGATCTGAAGTCTTCATGTATTGAATCGCAAGTGACAAGGTCTATGTCACTACTGCATCCTATGCCAGAAGAGTGTTTCTTGCAATGTAATGATGCCTTTGAAGTTTTTGCAGAACATGTGTAGGAGAGGAATGTTCCGCTTGAGGCAAAAAATATTCCAAAGGAATACATCTAATGTATCCATGACTACTCACGAAGATGGGAGATGAAAGCGCTGATCATTTGGGTGGATGGGGGTGTAGCTAGGGGGCGTTGGCAATCACTCGCCGCGGGAGGTTGGCTGGAACTTACGGTGGAAGTGACCCTGGGGTATCAGTAAGTTCTCCTGATGGGTTGCTTGTGTTGGTCCCGGATTAGATTATATCTTGTAAAAATAATATTAGGACCGAAATTCTCGCCTTTAAGAACATCGAGGTGTTGAAATAGGCAGGTAATCCTGTAAGCCACATGTTTAGTTTTGGAAGGGAGTTTGTGGGAGATGAGGGGATCAGATCACGTGAGAAACTTGACTTTCTCCTCTATGGAGTCTAGCCTCACCAATAATCGCAGATTGTGAATCACAACGTGAAATCTCTTTTCAGGTTTCGGACGAGGTGAACCACGATTGTTGGGTTTCGGTCCAGCGGGCAAACGAGAGGTTTTTATTTTCTTTTTCCCACTATTTGTGTCTGTCAGCCACCAGACCCGTCATGATCATTCTCAACGATGGGGGATTTTGGGGGAGAGATTCGGTCGGGAGAGATCTACGTGGACTGGTGATCGTCACTGAAGATCTGTCTTCCACTTGAGGCACGGGGGAGGGAGAAGACGCTGGGAGCCCAACGGTCCCCTCAGAATAGTCTATAGGTGATGGGGGAACTTCAATCGAGGGAGAGAGCTCAGTTGACACCTTGATGGATATGACCATCGCGACTTCGTGTCGCACGCTCACTTCTCCCGCCGTGTTGCTGGGAGGCGAGGAAATAGTGGATGCCGCATTCAGAGGAGTCTGGTGGTTTTCTGTACGTTTGTCTGATGAATCCTGCACTCTTTTGATCGCATCCCAGATCCGTGCAATACTGTTATCTATTTCCACAGTTTAAGACTGTCTAGGGATTCCTGTAATCCTTTGATCACGTCCCAGATTCTTAAAAAATTATCATTTGTTTCCTCGATTTTTTCCGAGTTTTTTTCCAATTATTTCTGAGAGGGATATTGCTGTTTGGAAGGCATTTTCTACCGTGTGGCACACCGCAGGTAGGCTCAGGTCAGCAGGCCCTTTTGGAAGCAGATTGTAAGGGTCATTAGCGTAAATTTCTATCGATTAGGTCATTAGCCACTTAGAGATTTATTTTTTCTTGAGGGAGGACAAGCTTTTTGCGGATCAGACCTTGAGAATGTTTTCTGGTATCAGATCTTTGCATTTCGTATATGCAGACTTGACGTCGGAACGATTCGATTGGTACTGTGTAAAGTAGAGGATTTTCGCATAAGCGAAGCAGTTCTAACAACTCCATAATCTTATTCTGATTTAGACATTAAATCTCCTGAGGAATCTATTCAACTGCGGCTGTTTTCTGCATATACCTCTTTCTGCCAATGAAATATTGATAGAAAATAATTATTTTAAAGGTAGAAATTTCCTGGTATAGAAGCACAGACATTTAACTTAGGTTTATGGAATTCATGCATTTTGTTGATATTTATTTTCATATTTTGGACATAGGATGCAGTAGTGACATAGATTTTGTCTCAAGTTTCACAGGTTCATCTTCATTCATGTCAAACAAACAAGCTGAAGTCCAGAGAAGAAAATTACAGGGTTGAAGTGACAAAGATGGCGTTTTGAAGCATTTGTTCTTTGACCTTAATCTTATTGCCTTTCCACTTAAAGTATTCCTTTTCAGATATAGTATTTACTGAGGCCAAATTTCGGCTATCAAAAAAATAAAAAGGAATGCGAGCTAGGAATAATTTTCAGAATTTCTGTTCCTTTTCAGATGTAGTATTTTCTGAGCCCAAATTTCGGCGATAAATAAAAAAATGTGAGCTAGGTATAATTTACCGAATTTCTGTTCTTTTTGAGATGTAGTATTTTCTAAGGCCAAATTTCGGCGATAAAATAAAAATGCGAGGCAGGGATTATTCCCAAAATTTCTGTTCTTTTCAGATGAAGTATTTAGTGTGGTCAAATTTCGGTGATGAAAAAATGCGAGCCAAGGTTATCTTCCAGAAATTATGAAACCATTATGGTATCTATATTCTTAAGTTTCTATGGATATGAAGTCTTAAGAAAAAATCCACCCCGTTCCAACCAATTTTCGGCAATTTTACCTTTAAAATACTTGTAACAAGTAAATGTTATAAAACTAAAATCTTGTAGCCCTAGTGAAGCACAATTCGATTCGATGATTAATGAAGAAACTTTTAATAAAATCCCTTTTGCGATTTTTTTGGTTGACTGATATGACATCCGTCTGCTATTACGGGGTCTGTAGACTACAGTAAAATACGAGTCGTTTTCGAAATAGCCTACCCCGTCACAGCTCTGCTAGGTTTCCAGTGTCACAGCTCCATGATTTTAAAGACCTGAGAAGAAACAATAGTGGCTATTCACCATTTCTGAAACACTCAAAACATTTAAAATGTTGACCAGATGGAATATCCATGTCACAGGAACAATAGGCTTCAAGTTGCAGTGCAATGACAAAGCGCTTGCCAGCAATCCGTTGGGTGGGTTTTTGCTGTACCTGATAATGATTTTTTATCTTTCTTTTTGGGGGTTTCTGTTGAAAAATTGAATGAGTGACGTATGTAACCTTTCATTCCTCAATCCTGTTATTTTGTATATCATTTTATTTTTTTATGTTATCCAAGATTAAAATCAATTCATGAATACGACTAGAAAACATTAAAATAACAGCTGAAACATTATGTTTTTTGGTAAAGACGGTATAATAATATGAAAATAAAAAGACTGGGTGAAAAAATGGAGTCCCATAATTTTTTAATGGAGTTGACTGGATTCTTAAAAAAGTTTACGGTACTGTAAGTATGATATTCCTGGTACTGAATTCACCAGCTACCTCTTTGAAATTGACTTTGAATTTATTATGAAAATTTGTATTGTTGATAAGAAAAATACACATTAAATGAGATTTGTGGTTCAATTTGTTTCTTGCTCTATACACTTTCTATGTATAAGCAATTTACAAAATAATAATTTTTAGAAAGGGAATATTCGTCGACTTTGATCAACATTAGTATTTCATTGCAACTCCGGATAGAATAAGCGACCGTGGACAGATAAACTAGCCCCGCACTTTGGGGATCACGTTTTATTCATGTACGTGCAGTTGGCATACAGAGGAAAGCATCTGTAAGAATCCAACTTTTTATTTAAGGAATAGGATTTTCAGTTTAATTGTTCATTTTTTAACAAAGACCAAAGCTATATGGTGAATTTAAAATCTTTTGAAGCCGTAAGGTTCTGTAGATCAAAGAGAAGTCGCTGCGAGACTAAGCTAATTCAGTCACCAATTTCAGGATCAAATTGATAATCTAAAACAATCATTTGTATCTCTCTTGACGACCATAAACTTGTGGAAGTTTCAATAGCAGAATAAGAACTGGCAGTGAAAACTCCGTCTCATCGGTAGGTTTGATAAGACCTTCCGATGAGACAACAAAAATTTAGCAATGATGAAGCTGGAGTAAGAATAATAAAGATCGTGATTGGCTGGCGGCTATTTGAACGATCACACGCTTAAGAAAACAGATAAAAAAGTATTGCACGCTTTAATCACTTATGCACTCTACATTTCCCTAACTGATACTTCCAAAATTCGGAACCAATTGGATATGAATGTTTTTCATGATCAATTATACAAAAGCGAGTATTGGTAGATAATGTAACTCAGGAAAACCTTTATTGTAAATTCTCTTATGTACCATTGACACTTGAGGATACTGATCTTTGAATTGCGTCCGTATATTGACAACAGAAAACAATAATTTTAATACATGGAAAATATTCCTCGATAAATGTCCAGCCATTGGCAAAAAAAAAAAAAAAATCCTTGACTCATTTCTCCTTATTAAACACACGCATGTAATGAGAAACTAAAAGGAAATGATGTCTGAATATTATTAGACTTTGTTGTTTTATATATTTGTGTACGATGATCCATTATTGTAAATGGAACTGGGATTATTTGTGTAATAAAATGATAATAAATATTTGATTAAAGGTTTTACTTTCTCAAGAGCCTTTCATATTTTCTTTTGCTGCCGGGGATCTCAGCTATGGAAGTATTGACACAGTTTACCTAGCAATTGATTTAATAATAGATGGAGGAGATTTCATAACAGTAAAACCCACCGAACTTTACACAAAATGCTTGCAAGAACGTGCCATACTTTCAGCTTGGAAAAACTTTATCATTATATTAATTCACAAAAAGGGAGACACAAAAGACCTGAAAAATTATCGCCCAATAAAGTTACTCTCAGTAATACATGAAATATTTACTAGGATCATATTAGGCCGAATAAAAAGACAACTAGACTTTAATCAACCAGGTTTTAGGAGCCGGTATTCAACAACAGACCATATCCAGCTAAAGGAAAAATCAACAGAGCATGACAAACCACTATATATGACATTTGTAGATGATGAGAAAGCTTTTGATTCTGTCAAAACTTCCCTTCAAAAGCAGGGAATAGATGCATCTTATGTTAGAGCGCTTGAAGATATCTATACGGGTAGTACAGCAATCCTAAAACTACATAAAGACAGTGGGAAATGTCCGATTGAGAAAGGAGTTAGACAGGGAGACCCCATCTCTCCTAAATTGTTCACAGCATACCTAGAAGATGTTTTTAAGAATTTAGATTGGGAAAATGTAGGCACTAACATTAATGGGGAATACCCTAACAACTTAAGATTTGCAGATGACAGTTCTACTCATTGAATCAGAGGAGGAATTACAAAAGATAGTAGAAGATTTGAATAGAGAAAGCAGAAATGTGACTGATAATGTTCAATGAAAATGCAGAGACAAAGAGACAACAAATAAGGGTTATGGACGAACCTCTAGAAATTTTTTTATGAATATACGTGTTTAAGACAGACAAAAATTAAAAGAAAGATGAGCATGGGATGGAGAGCTTTTGGTAAACAA
>NC_087217.1:42582021-42591225 GCF_015104395.2 Macrobrachium nipponense | reverse complement strand
TGTAAAATGAAAATAACTTAATAGAAACTTCAGATAATGTACCTAGACCTTACCTTACCTTACAGACCTTACATCTTGTTCGGGTTGCCCCAGGTCCCTCAGTGTGAGGCACTCTAATGTCCTACCAGAGAGTTGCGGGGTTGGGGGGGGAGGGGGGGGGGATAGGACATCTTCCGGTATATTTTGCATCTTCATCTTGGATGGTCTGGGATGCAGTTTAGATATTTTGTCGAGCTTATTCTTAAACACATCTACGCTACTCCTGATATATTCCTCAGATGAGCTGGCAACGCATTGAATAGACGCTGCATTATCGATGCTTGGTGCGTAGTGGGATTAATGTCCTGTGGTGCTTTCCTTATTTTTTCCTTGTATAGTTTTGGGCACTATTAATCTACCTCTGCTTGCTCTTTCTGATATTTTTTTTAGTTCCATGATATTTCTGCTATTCCTTCTATCTGTTTCCATGCCTGAATTATCATGTAGCGTTCTCTTCTCCTTTCTAGACTATATATTTTAGAATTGTAGTCTTTCCCAGTAGTCTAGGTCCTTAACTTCTTCTATTCTAGCTGTAAAGGACCTTTGTACACTCTCTATTTTGTGCAATATCCTTTTGATAGTGTGGGTACCATATCATATTGCAATATTCAAGTGTTACTACGAAACATATGTTTTTTTTTTATAAAGCATAATCATGTGTTCAGCTTTTCTTGGGTTTGAAGTGCCGTAACAACATTCCCATTTTTTGCTTACATTTTGCCAACAGAGTTGCTATTTGATCATTGCATAACATGTTCCTATTCATCATCACACCAAGGTCTTTAACTGCTTCCTTATTTGTGATGGTCTCATATTAGGTCCCTTATATGCATATAGCTTTCTTTCTCTGTCTCCATAATTTATTGATTCAAATTTATCAGAGTTAAATACCATCCTATTTACCTCTGCCCAATCATATACTTTGTTAAGGTCTCTTTGTAGAGCGTTCCTATCTTCATCACAAGTAATTTCTCTACTTATTCTTGTGTCATCTGCGAAACTACTCACTACCGAATCCTTCACATTATTGTCTATGTCTTCAATCATAATAACAAACAGTATTGCAGCTAACACCGTACCTTGCGGCACACGGGATATTACCTTGACTTCATCCGATTTCTCGTCGTTTGCAATAACTATCTGTTTTTCTCGTTGTGTAAAATTCTTTTAACCATCTTCCTACTTTATCCACGATATTGTGTTTTCTAATTTTCTTCGCTAATATATTATGGTCTACTTTATCAAAAGCTTTTGCAAAGTCTAAATAAACCACATCTGTTTTCATTTCATTTCCGCTTTTTCATATTTTTGAATATGTTCTCACGGTGGACTAACAGTTGGGTTTGTGTACTTTTTCCGGGTACGAAAAACCATGTTGTCCTTTATTAAACAAATTATTTTTTATTAAATGTTTCATAATATTTTTCTTCATTACCCTTTCATACACTTTCATAATATGTGATGTTAGACTCACAGGCCTATAAATTACTTGCCTCTAGTCTTGATCCACTTTTGAAAGTAAGGGTAATATATGCTAATTTGTGCTCATCATAAATCTTGCCTGTATCTACACTTTGTCTTAATAATATTGCAAGTGGCTTTGCGATAGAATGACTACTTTCTTTAACAAAATAGCAGGAATTTCCATCAGGCCCTGCAGCAGCTCCATTTTAATTTCATTAATAGCCTGCACAATATCAGCTTCATTAATATCTATGTCAGCTAAATATTCATTATTTTCATCCCTTACTTCTATATCATTATCTTCATTATCTATTCTAGGGGTGAATTCTCTCTATCGTTCTGCCAGTATGTTTGCAAATTTCCTTTTTTTCATTCGTTAATCTCCCTTCAATTCTCAGAGGGCCTATTTCTATTCTTCTTTTATTCATCTTCTTCGCATATGAGTATAATAGCTTGAGGGGTTTTTTGCTTGATATTTAATAGGGTTTTTTCTTCCAAGTCCCGTTTTTCATTTTCTTTTGATTGTATAATCTTTTGTTCTGCATTTTCTATTCTTAACTTTTTAGTTCTATAACTTTCCATGCATTTTTTTCTTTTGCAAGACCTTTTTTCCACTTTCTGATTTTCTGGAACAAGATCCTTCTGTCTCTTGGTATGCCATGAATGATGTTTACTTTTCTTCTTCGGTATATATTTTTCCACTATTTTCCTCCAATATTTTATATAATATCTCCGTATTTACCCTTATGTCATCACTTACGAAAATGTTATCCCAATCTTTGTTTAATTCTTCATTAATTTCTGACCATTTTTTTTATTTTTACTGTAGAACTTGTATTGTCCATATCCTTCCCACTTTTTCATTTCTTGCTTATCTCTATTTTCACTTGCTTTGGAATGAACTGTTAATTCTATGGACATTATGGTCTGAAATATTCGCATTATAAACTAATATTTCTTTAACATAATTCATCTCGTTCACAAATACTAGGTCTAAAGTATTTTCCTTTCTTGTTGGCAGGTGATTTATTTGTTGAATGTTGTATTCTAGTAGCATATCTAATAGCTTTTCAAATTGGCCTCTTATCTTCTGCACTACTATTACCTCCCTTCTTTTTTATATGTATAAGTACAACCACAATCTCCTATTCGTCTTTCCATTCTACGAAAGGAAAGTGAAGTCACCAGATAGGAGAATAGTCCAGTCCTTGTGATTTCTACATATATCATCCAATTTTTCAATTATTAAGTCAAACTCTTTAGTAATTAGGAAAGGAATTTATATTTAATATGTTTCAATCCAATTTTTTTCAAGATTCCAAATTCCCTCCGCTAATTAATTTCCATTCCTGATTACTATATTTCTCATATATTTTTCCTTGTTTTTTGTCTTCCCATATATTGCGGTTCCCCTTGATTCCTATTTTTTTCTATCTGATCTATAAGTTTGGAACCCTTTTATTTGATCATCATTCCCAGTCTCTTGGGAATACCAGGTTTCACTTATATTCATTATATCTATTTTCTTTTCATTTTTGGTTAGTTCTTCTAAGTACTCTATTTTTCTTTTTGAGTTACTCGTAACTAAACCCTGCGCATTCATCACTATGATGGTTTTGCGTGTTTTCTCCTTCATTTAATACTGGTAGTAATAAGGATTTTCCCATGTCTCTTTCCTGTTCTGGTATGTTGTTCTTTTTTTTCATTTCCAGAAATTCTGACATTAAAAATCCAACTTTTCCCATAATATTTGATCTTCCTTCATCATAATTATTCATTTTGTGTCTGAATCTGCAATTTTCTCCGTTTCTGCAATATCCTCTTGCATAATAAATACAGTTATTATCTCTTGAGTAGAATTTCGGAGCTGATGCTTTGAAATTTTTTTGTGCTGAACACACCTCTGCATATCTCATTGGTGGTTTGCTTTTCTCTTTTACCTGATATTCTTGAGTCCTTTCTCTTTTATTTTGTTTCTTTCTTATATAAGATATAGGCTATAGCACAACAAAAAAGTTCATAACTTTCCGTATGTCCTGTGGAGGGGGCTCTAATTTCGAAACACCCGGTATATATATATATATATATATATATATGTGTGTGTGTGTGTGTGTGTGTGTGTGTTTGTGTGTGTGTGTGTGTATGTATGTATGTATGTATCAGCCTTATGACACTGGCCAGTGGCGGGAAGATAAAGTAAAAGTAAAGTAAGTGTACAAAGACAAACACACACACACACAAACACACACACACACACATATATATACATATATATATATATATATATATATATATATATATATACATATATATATATATGTATATATATATATATCTATATCATATATATATATGTGTGTATATATATATATATATATATTAATATATATCATATATATATATATATATATATATAGTATATAGTATATATATATATATATGTATATATAGAGAAGAATAACCACGGGAAATGATAGTCAGGAATCCAAGAGCGCTTTCGTCTTTATTCAGACATCGTCAAGGAGCTACTAAAAGTACAAATCGGAGAGGAAGGCCTCAGGTACAAACAAGATCAAGGAATACCAGATGGTTAATTATCAAAAGGGTAAAAATTAAAAGGGATAATCCAGGATTATCGGAATATCACACGGTCACAAACTTAAACAGATTCTGACCCTAACCGAAATTACAAAGTATCTTTACAGTCCAAAACATGTAAAAACTAAAAAGAAATATATTAATTTTGTTTGCTTATATTTATCTACAACTTTTTTCATTATGAAAGTTGTAGATAAATATAGCAACAAATTAATATATTCAGTTTTTACATGTTTTGGACTGTAAAGATACTTTGTAATTTCGGTTAGGGTCAGAAATCTGTTTAAGTTTGTGACCGTGTGATATCCGATAATCCTGGATTATCCCTTTTAATTTTTTACCCTTTTGATAATTAACCATCTGGTATTCCTGATCTTGTTTGTACCTGAGCCTTCCTCTCCGATTGTACTTTAGTAGCTCCTTGACGATGTCTGAATAAAGACGAAAGCGCTTGGATTCCTGACTATCATTTCCCGTGTGTATTCGCTTATTTATGAAGTCACGTGCATCTACTGTGATTTTTAAGCATGTATATATATATATATATATATATATATATATATATATATATATATATATATATATATAATATACTGCCATATACTGTGGTTGCACTACTTCCCATATAGTACTGCTGTTTCTTTGATGATCTTATGCACTGTAGGCTTCCCGGTGCGAAACTGGAACCCTAGGAAGCAAAGGAGGATTCCTCCGGTAGCAACATGTTCTGGAAAAACTGTTATATAACAAGCATTAACTACTTTGTATTTAGAAGAGAGAGAGAGAGAGAGAGAGAAGAGAGAGAGAGAGAGAGAGAGAGAGAGAGAGAGGTACGAATGGGAACCAGAGGAATTGTATACAAATATAGCATTCTTTTTTTTTCCACAGAAAACTAAATGCAGGAAAACTGTGTCATCACCCTACAGAGCAATGTTATGAGAGAAAGGAGCAGGACTAGTATTAAGCCATCTTGATCAGCCCACAGCACAACAAAGCAGCGCGGGTATTTTATGATGCTATGGAATTCCTCATCCCCTATGTAACGCCATGAGCAACATCATCTAATGTACCATCTCCGCCTGATGAGGACCAAAGTTTTGAAGATGTTACATCTGACTATTTATCCTCTGCTGTCTCCGATGCACCTGATAATGTATGTTTCCTAGAAATAACAAAACAATGTAGACGTCTGTGAAGGGAGGAGCAGACCTGCTTTTAACCTACATACCTCTACACCAAAGAAACCTCATGCTAACAAAAGACCTCATATTATCATCGAGGAATAATTAGTTCATTTATATTTGTTTGCTGTATCTACAACCAAAAAATAAAGAATGTCTATGTTTTACCGTCTTCACATCCAGAAATATAAGTTTATACTGTATTCACAACTAGTAATAAAGGATGTCTGTTTATCTTTTTGTTTGATTTAGCACTGCATGCAACACTAGATCTACCTACTTACAGACTATATTTTCAATAATCTACTTCTTACCTTAGGCCAATGGCCATTCTTTCCTCAACTGAAAGTGCACGTCGGCATTTTGCTTTCTTATGTAGGGTACAGAAACCCCACTAACATTTTAAATTGTTCATTTGTCATTCTGAAGAAGTCATAAAACTCCTCTGGGTTGTTTATCAAAGACTTGGGAATAAGTTATGTCTCTAAAGATTCCAGACTCTGACCTTTTAGCATTAACCTCATGAATCCATAATCTTTGACGCCTACGCCAGCTCCTTCGTCGCCTCAGCCACAGCAACACCGATGTTGAATTCAGCGAGAGCGTTTGCGTTCATCCTAGTCCCTGTTGAGCTTGATTCTTACTTACTTGACTTGACTCGACTCACTTAGTGTAAACGCAGCTTTAATCACAAAAGATAGGGAAGCTTTGTTAAGAGATATTGTCAGTTAACTGAATTAATTCTTTAGGACTCTGATATGCTGTGAAAGGGATGAAGATAACTTTCCTCTTCAAGTATTTTTCCTGAAAAATTAAGCCAAGAAATTCATGCTCTAAGGTTTCATGGTTTTATGGCTTTCAGGTTTTTTTTTTATTTCTAATTCTTTTCATACGGGTGTAATTTGTTTAGAGAATAAATATTTGTAAAGAAACAAATTATAACTCAAACAAACGAATAGAAGAGGCTACGTGCAGACAGCATCAGACCTTTTTTTTTTTGATGATGCAGTTACTCAACTGACCTGCACATGCAACTATCGGTTTGATTTTAAGAGATAAAAAAAGATAAATCATATGATAACCACGAAATGCAACTGATCGTTCCTCGCAGTAAATCTCTCTCTCATCTCTCTCTCTCTCTCTCTTTCTCTCCTCTCTCATTTGAAATCACCCCGATGGCTCGAAACTGTGGTCCGAAATATTTTCACACCTCTAATTGGACGTCATTGTTTTGATAAACTGCTGAAACTCAAATAAGTCGTTATCCCGCTGATTGGCGACAAGGGGCGTATCATTATCAGGGTTGGAGACAAGATTTTAAGAATTTTTGGGGTTTTTAATAATTACTGATGTGGTACTAGAAAAGCAATCACAGAAAGCATTATCCGAGAATAAATTTTCTTTTTGTCTCATGAGCAAAATGCTTTTGACTTCACTTATTTTCGAGCGTCACCCATGTAAAGTTATAACGACGTTTATCATAAACGTTATTGTACTTCGAATTGGTTTATTGCTGATCGTTGTAAATGTTAATCACATTTTTATTTCAACTCGAATTTTAATTTATTTATTTTAATTTTTTAGTCGGTACCAGGTGCATTTTGAATTAAAACGATCCATTCTGCAGTCTAATATATCTGTATACAAAAAGGAATGGAGCAATTACAAACAAAATTGAATATGTATTTATTCAAAGACATATGTAACAAATGGTATGTGCGAAAATAGCTCAAAGTAACAAAGATGAAGCAATACTAAACAGAAATACATCCACGCATGCACGCATGCACACAAACACACACACACAGACACACACACAGACACACACACACACATACACACACACACACACACACACATATATATAATATATATATATATATATATATATATATATATATATATATATTATATATCCTATAATTAATCATACAGATGGGGTCCAAAGTCAAGATCAGTCCTCAGAATTATCCAATATTTATTGAACTATAAAAAAATAGCAGTTTTATTTTCTTGCTTACAGAAGCACATATTGTAAGAAAAACAAAGCAAAAATCAATCAAACAAAGGGAATAAAGTAAATAAACGAAAACAATGTCTTAGGTACGGACCCATAGATTTTTTTTTAGAAAATCGTAAACCTCTGTTTCTGTAAGTAGATAAACTATTAATTTTTTTATCTATTTATTTATTTATTTTTTAGTTTTATCAAAAGTGGCTTTCTACATGGTTTTGCTGGTTCTAAACGCTCACTCACGAACGCAATTGCGGGAAATTACAATATTCGCGTGAGGTGCAGAGCTTTATATCCTCCTTTTTTTGTAATATCTACCACCACAAAGCAGATAAACTACACACTTTTAACAACTATACTTATGTTAGCAGATCTGTCGAAAGAAAAATTGGAAAATAGGAATGCACAACACACACACACACACACACACACACATATATATATATATATATATATATATATATAGATATATATATATATATATTATATATATATATATATATATTACGAGTGTCAAAATGACGCTCGTTTAAAATAATTAGAGAGAACTCCTAACTGGGAAACGTAACCTACCTGTCATAGTCCCTCTTCTGTGACATCTCTGATGCTAGCTGAATATCCATCATTAAGCCCTTAGGTGAATTCAAACCCCCGCTATTACAAAAATATAATTTTTAGTTCCCAAAATAGCTAACATGAAAATGGAATAAAATGAGTTAAAGAACATCCTCAAAAATCGTTAAACTATCAAACTCTTCTCGAAATCATATTTTAAGTAAGTACCCCTCTTATCTCTTTCTGTCCAACTAATAAGTCAACACAAGTCTAGAGAAATCCCATTTTTCTAAATGGTGACTTCGAATCCATCTGAAAATGAGAATATATTTTCAAACAATGAAATGTTAAAGTTCGTCAATAAATGAGTGTCGTAGCACACTGGACTCAATGACACTACATAAAGGTATAAACTTCTTCAAAAGTCTTCACATTACCTTTCTGACGGATCTTAGCGCCTTCCCTCTACGTACGGCAAAGTCCTTCTGTGACCACTACGACAGTTTGTCGTCTAATTGCCCAATTAATTCACATACTAGAGATTATATCTCTGTTTCACTTCCTAATCATCATACATATGTACGCCACCAACAGAGATACGGATACATGCATGCTACTGAACACATAAACGTGCGCACACTAGTTGTTCCCATGTATGCGATTGCTAGTGCACGTACTTGGTGACTTGTAACTATCTGCAGTAACCCCCCTTGTGATTTACGTCATATCTCTGGAATGCATTCGCATCTCGTATTGCAACGGCGTGTTTTTCTATTTCTTTTTTATCTCTGTATTTGAGGAATCCACTGTTTTTGTTTTGCATCTGTTTTCTAACCATGTTTTTTAATATATATGTCTATTTATTCCTCTGACCAGCGCCTTAAAGATGGCTCGGCCACCTACATGTGTGCAACCCTGTCACACACTACATTGGCTACTGGTATATACAAGTTCATAATGTCTTTAATATGCCACATGATCTAGAGCTACTTCTCCTGCTGGGGTTCTCCTACTCCATCGGCTGCATCCAAGTTGATGGCTCCTTGCAACGCACAATGACCATCATTATTGCTACCTTAATGGGCAATCACTGGAAATGTAGCGTTCATCAAAGGAAAATTCGTGTTCAGTGTAGGCGGAACTTTAACCGCCTAGTGATCCCCATTTGTATAAGTGTTTCAATGAACACCTTTGTCGATAAATTGTAGATATGCATGGAATAATTGTTACTTTCTGCCCCATGAACTTCTGCTAAACACTCTAAAGTTTTTGTTTACAAATTCTCTATGATTGGGTCACCGGTTTAAACGAAACTTCGAGTGAGCCATATCTGCAGATGACACCATTGAAAAA
>NC_087217.1:42549521-42577021 GCF_015104395.2 Macrobrachium nipponense | reverse complement strand
TGAATAACTTCAAGAAACAAAACCGACGGTCCTTTTCCTACGGCAACGGAAGCTTCGTCTCTCAATAGAATCATTCAAGAAAACATCGTTAGTGAGCGTTCCGGCACTGCAAGAAACAAACCGAACGCGTCTGCAGCATCGGATTTTCAAGGGCTCGAATCATCGAAACAACGCGCACGGGGGAAACTGAAGCCAAACCAGGTCGTCCCGCTAAATAGAGGACCAAGGCCGTGTGTCGTTATCGGAACACCGTGACTTTCCCACAAAAGCAAGCTAAGATTACCAATTTTTTATTTTTTCATTTCATTTTGGGTAAACTTTTGAGTTGTTTTTTTAATTTCCTTTGGCAGGGTCGAATTTCGTGTTATTTCCTGTGGCACCTGAAGTGTTAACGAGACATTCTTTATCTTACTTTTTTAGGTTTTTTACAGAAATTATCTATATCATTGAGAGTTTCGCTACTGCGAGTTTTTATCTTTGAGTGTCTGTTTCCAGAAGTTCTACTGAAATATCATAATCATATACTATGTTAATTTTATCATTTTAGGTGATTATTAATCCCTTACGTAACAAATCATATTAAACAGTGAATATGCGTTTACGCAGTGGAACGTCTGTATTTATACAGATGCATGGATGGGTCGTTAAGCACCGTAGTGATTAAAAACACACAAAAACAAGTGGAACACCCGTACAAATCTATATAAATTAGAGGTAACACTATTTCGGGTCATGACAATAAATGCTCCTTTGCAAGTCCCGATCGCAGTTTTAGCCTGAGTTTTTTGAGTTATATTAAATATCGAACCTCAATGACTCAACTTAACTTTAAAAATACGGCTGGATTGCAAGGAATAACATGTCTGTAAAAAAACTTTCATCAGGCTAAATGCGCTGACCAGGATCCCTCACTATTTCAAATTTTAGCAAAGAATGAAGTACAAACAGTAAATTGTATGCAGTAGTGATAACTTGTCTATTAGTAATCGCTCAGTTCCTAATAGTTCGTCATTCATTGCTGTATACTAACAGCAACATAATGCTAAAAACACACAATACGTTGCCGATGGTAATAAAGAGAAGGATCCTAATATTACAAAAAGAATAGAAAACAGTAGCCTTTCAGAATCAAACAAGCAAAACTCGGTTACTGTGTCACCTAGTCAAGCGGTCAAGGTTAGTCAAAAAACTCCGCCGAAGTTTTCAAAGCAAAGCAAATTCCACACAATAAGCGACTCTAGCAGAGTGGGGAAAAGCGATGTTGGTTCATACATACCGATATCTTTTTGAACTAAAAAGGATTTTTCCTATGCATCACACGACAGTATCAAGTAATCAGAGCAGGTTCTAGTAATTTTAATACATTAAGTTATAATAAATACTGGTGGATTAAGCCCGACTGTACGCGCCGTAAAAAATTAGAATATCTTATTTATTCCTTAGTACAATTAATTACCAGTATTTACGGACTCACTGTCTGTTGTTCGAAACTTCCCTAATGAGAAGCCCGGATTAAAGCGAGCGTTTACAGATACTCTATAGTATAAAAAACGTTGATCTGTATGTAGTGTAATTGTAAGATTCATCTAGGGGTATACAAAATATTATCTTACATCCTGCAAAATAAGGCGTGTTTATCAAAGGAAAATCCTATAAAACCTTCAAACATATAAAATCCGTTTTGAACAAAATGAGACAGTTAATCAAATAATAACTTATATAAAGGAACTATGACATTTGTCTCATAATCGTAACATTGTTCAAAATGACCCAACAGAATTCTCCCACAACCGCAGTCTTACTTTGCACGCAAAAATCTCGAGAAGCATGCACCCTCGAATGTCTTAGTGCGTGTAAAAAGACTTTGCTGGGAAATGAAATTTTTAATCCTTCCCGACACTCTGAATATAACGATTTCCGCGAACAAAGCCCTAAAAGTATACATATCGTGGATACGTGGAAGTTATAAATATCGCATTTTTTATTGTTGCTAATTTTTAATCACGCCAACAGTCGTGGATGAATCTCTCTGATAATCTATCTAAAGTATATCCGTAAAGTCATTCAAGCAGAGGTGATTCAGCAGAATTTTTTTTATCTTTTACCTGAATACCAGGAAGTTTTCTCCACTAGCGAGTGATCTCTAAGACAAAACGGATGTAATTTTAACACAAAACACGTCTAAGGACAAACATAAAGATATTTACGTACCTTCGTATAGATTCTCAATGAAATTTCAAAATAGAGATAAATGACGAAAAATGTTTTAGTAATAGGAGTCATTAGGAAATCAAATAGCCCATATAATTTTCCCTCAAACGTCATGCCATAAAAGATCGGATTTCGCGTATCTGCGTAGATTCTGTCGCTTAAACAAGGAAACGACTCCCGATAGTTCCAGTGCGATGTACCGACGACATCTTATCTCTGTTAGGTTAGAATAAAATTTTTTTTCACCAACTTGAGGACTTACTTAAATGCTTTTACCAGATACCATTACTAAGTGGGATTTGTTTACCTTCATACACCGTTTTCAGCACACCCAGGGGACCATGTATCAATTTTTTTTTACGTATGCCTCCGGCGTTACGTTTACGCCCCAATTACAATTAGAGTGTTTGGAGACTTTTAGGGGATAACCTACATGCCTATATGATGATTTCTTAATAATCTTTTCTAATACCTTAGAAGTTAACCCCAATTCACTATAAAGCTAGAGCTGAGTCTACAGAGGACAAAGACAATAATCGCAGAGTAAAATATCTAAATGAGAGTTTTTTTAAGAAACCGAACTATGTTTTATCTAGGTCTTTTATGTGTCTGGTCAAGGTCTTAAAAGTAGTCCATGGGTCAAGGTGTCGGGCTTATTCATAAACTTCTTTCCCGGTACTTATTAACGTAAAGGGCGGGGGATACAGCACTTTCCGCGCTTTTAGTGTGGGGTATTTACAATTCGGATGTAAAATATGTCAACTCTTTACATCATTGAAACACTCCTTTGAACAGATCTGTACGAAGAAAGAAACGTAGATTTATTTTTATGGTCCTGAAAAGCATCAACATGGCGTTCAATATCTTAAAAGCTGGAAAAATGCCAGTCCTTTACCTAACTTAAAAATCCCGTTGACTTAAATAACGGAATTTTTTCTTTTTTTTTTTTTTATTGCAACAAGACGCCCTCAGACCAAGGGTAAGAGGGTATTTAACTTCAGTAATATGAATAAACAGTGTTGCTTCCCATAGTAGCTTTTTTAATTCACGTAAAAGCTAAAGCCCTCTGAAAGTAAATATACAGCAATAGGCAAGGAAGGGCTTAGGTATCTTTACCAACCGACTAGTATATTTTCAAGTTCACTAATCTATGGCTTATCCCTGATACAAAGTCCAATTACTGAAACATGAGTCCTTTACCCAGAGTTTTTTTTCAAAGGCTTTACTCACC
The DNA here is from genome assembly GCF_015104395.2 of Macrobrachium nipponense. NCBI lineage: Eukaryota > Metazoa > Arthropoda > Malacostraca > Decapoda > Palaemonidae > Macrobrachium > Macrobrachium nipponense. The sequence continues at coordinate 42,573,579 of NC_087217.1, read as the reverse complement.
AGTCCAAAAAGGAAACTCGGTGACAAATGATCATTCAGGTTCTTTGCGGAGCCAACTCGATAAAGATATCCTACCTGGGAAAGCAAATATCATAGCTGAACGCATTATCCCGGCAAAATCCCGCATTCATACAGCAAAGAACCATTTAATTGGACTAAAACAAGATTAGAAAACATCCGTGCCTATTGTTAAAAACCGTATCTTAAACAAGGAAAATTCCTTAAACCCAAGAGATCGCGAGCAGTTGAATAGCTGGGTCGGAAACGACACAGAACTAGTTTATAACAAACTGAACAAATGGCAAAGCGGGTCCAACAGACATAACCCAAACAATAAATAAACATCTTCGAAACGGAAACAGGGGTCAGCGCTAAGCAAAAAACAATAACACACTTCGAGCAGGAAACCCTAAAGCAAAGGTATATTTACAAAGTATGTGTATCAGAATAATGTAATCAAATGTAACTATTTATATGTAAGGTCTGTGACCGAGGAAAAAACCCGAAAAAAAAAAAAAAAAAGGAACAAAAAAAAAACCAAGCCCCCCCAGATTGACTAACGACCAGGTAGTGTTAGTAAAATCCTTTCCATCACAATACCAATCGTCATAAACTGGTTGCCATTCCGTCATCACCCCAGGGTTTCCCTTCCTTGTTTTTCACAGAAAAGCCAAATCACTGTTTTCTGGCCTACAATGCTTACCAGATATAAAAAAGCACCATAACTAATTGTCAACACGGTGTCATGAAAAAACAAGGATACACTAAGACAACCTGTTCAGTTTAGGGGCCTATTCCCTGTTGCCAAATCAATCCTTGAAAGTACTATACGTAGAAAATTATTAACGAGAATTACGAGTCTGACAGAAGGGAATAAACAAAAACCCTTCCTTTAGTGTTGAATAGTTCCTTGACAACGTTATATAAAGAATTAATGCACTCAAAAACAAACACCGCAATTGAGTGCGTTAGGGAATTTAATGAATGGTGCTAAATCAGTAAACATGGAATTTCAACACATGATAATCTGACTCGGGTGGTGTAAATCAATGAATAAATCTCCTTAACACGTTGTTGCGGGAATTCCCTTTTCTTTCCATTAAGAAAACCAATAATATAATTTTTATCACCCAAGAGGCAATCGGTTTGGTAGAAATGAACGGATAATTAAATAGGGAAGTGTCCAATTGGTCTTACGAGTTACAAAACTCGTGATATTGGATCCGAACCGGAATTATAGCGGTTTCTCCGCCGTTTTTAAAATACTTTATTCATATTATATATTGGTATCTTATAGAATTGAATGCCGCAAGTAGCCTTTATCGGTTACGTTCCGCTAGAAAAAACAAACAAAAAAAAAAAAAAAAAAAAAAACTTTTCCACAATATTCAAGCCAACCATTAATTTATCAAATAATATAAAAAAAAATTAAAAAAATTATAAATAACAAAAAATAAAAACAAAAAATTAAAATAAAATATGGATACAAGTGGAGTCACTATAAAACACCTCCGTAAGTAACGTCGGAAGGGTTACAAATTATAATACAAAAAAGGAAATCACGATAATATCAATAAGCAAAACGTAACCATTAAATATCCAAATATATATGCGTAAAGATTTGAACTCTAACTTAACGCTTTAGTAATGACGAAATAAGCTAAAAGTTCAAAACACATATCAAAACCTACTGACTATTTGTCTGTCCCGGTGCATTTATATTCGTAGTCAATTGCAAAAAAAAATTTAATAATAAATAAATAAATAAAATAATAATAAATAAAAATAAACTAAAACTAAAATAAAAGAGATTTTAAAGTCATGGGAAGTCTAGAAGTGAAAAATGGTTATCCTATGGAATAATCCTATATGAATCTTATACAGGGCTAATAATATACAGTATATAGAATTCGTTATGGAAACCTTTTTCAATATAGTTTTGAATAAGGAAATATTTATTTAACATAATGCCAACATGAAACTAATATATTGTTGCAATTTTGGTACTGTTGTTTTTTTTTTTGTTTTTTTTTTTTTTTTCAGACATTCTTTTCTCCATGGCGGGTTGGGGAGAATTAAACACTGAAAATATCATTTGAAAATACTAAAAGTCGTAGCTCTTACAGCAAGTAACGTAAACTCTTAGCTGGCTGAGAGCAATCTCCTGCCAAGTGACGACCGTCATCAATTGCCGTATCAGCATTTGTTCCGTTTTAACCTCAATAATCTGCTTACCACAGGCTTTCATCTCGCGATTGCAAAGCAGATTGACTGGAGAAAGGAATGCCTAGCCGAACGTTCTCATGGGCAAAGGCAGACGTTAGGTACAAGTGTCTTATCCCGGTTAGTTGCGCAATACAACTTGCAATCCATTTTAAAATTAATAAAAACCCCCCCAAAATAAGGAAATAGAAATTTCTATAACCATCAAAAGAATTAATTTTTTTTCCTGAACCTCAATAGACATTTGGATAAGTATCACGATATGAATATGAATATTTAACTTTGCAACATTAGGCCTATTACAATTCAAGTAAAAACATTCATGGGAAAATGTCAACCTTTATTTCTTGGAAAACCCGAAAGTTTATTTAGAAATTGAGTTACAAATAGTGGGTTTTTTTCGTTGCATCTCATTCGCCTATTAATTAATGTGTTTTAAAAGTTAACCTCAGAGGATGCGCACGAGAAGATTGAATAGAGAAACTTTTTGTAGGCAACATAGAATCATGATTGAATCTGTTCTCTTTGGACTCTTATGTTGCCTGGTCAATACCTTACAAATAAGCTACCATTTTCCACTTCTTTGTCCTAGTAAAACTTACACCTAGTAACTTATCGAATTTTCTTTGGAGATTCGTAATGGATATCAATTTATTTTTTATAAATTTCTGGGAATATTTTTACAAGTCATCATAGACCATGGATAGGTTCACCTTCATTGTTGAATGACCATGGATAAAAACGTTTGTACAAAGCGGACTCTTCTTTGAATTCCAAAATAAAAATCAGCGACTTCATGTGGGGTTAAGTTTTCTGGTCTGAATGGCCTCTCACCCTCCCCTGTATTTGGATGTCGTCTGAACTTTACTTTTGCCCTTGTGACAAAAGTATAATTTCCCACTTTGCAGGCTGATTAATGGAACCTGGTTACAGTATCCTGCAGTATGAGAGTGTTTCACCATCGCAACTTCAAAAAAAAAAAAAAAATAAAAAACAAATCGTTCGCGCAGCGGACGACTACAGGTCAACGTAACAACTAACCGCCTACAATGTGAAAGGAATTTCATGGACTTCTTCGACCGAAACACTTCGCATCTCGTCGTAATTAATCTCCGTTTTAATGCGGAATGCTCCAGCCGGTCTGTCGGAATAATTCGACTACAAAAGGGACATACTTCCGACAATTACGACCCGAAGGATATGCCAACTCTACTTTGCTGGCGGAAGGACTCGTGGTCTGGTATGATCTATTCATCGCGAACGTAATTCGTGGTAGCCTTAGGATGCAGAGAATAAAGTATGAGCGCAAAATAGAACGTTTGGACCCGCCCAGGCAATTTTCCCCTTGTTTTTAAAAAACCATTGAAAAAGGCTCCGTTTCAATTGGCTAAAGGTCGGTTGTCTTGGAACTGTGTAATGGACGAAAAGTTTGTTCCGATAAAAGCTAGTTAAAAAGTGAAGTAGTAATAACCTCGGTCAAATGTTATCCTATATATATAAAAGTAATCATGTATCCTATATATAATTGATCATAAATAACAGAGTTGTTGAAATAATATCTTTGCGTTTGGGTACGCAATAGGAATCTCTTATATAAATGATCATACAAATAACAGAATCTAAACTATATTCTTTGCGTGTTAACGCAATAGGAATTCTATTTAAAAGTGCACATATAGTTAATTCATAATAATTAATGGAATCCATATACATATGTATTTAAACAAATCAGGTAGCCCTATAATCAGTCTGTTACCTTACCTAATCTTACCATTGATCTGCAGTTTATTTTGATGAGTTTAGTATATGAATTACTAATCCGATATATCAACATTTAGCATAAAAATCAACGACAATCAATCAGCATAAACATTAATAATTTTATCAATTCATAATATGATATTTTTTTAATCAGTTAAAATATGATTTTTATCATAGTTTAATCATTCATTCTATGCAATTATCAGAGTACTTAGTTAGTTTTTTTTTTTTTTTTTATTTTTTTCCTGTAGCATAAAGTATCTAAAAGAGATGAACGTGAAAAAACAAAAACTGTACTCATTATATATAATCATGTGATCACTATTTATTTACCAATAATCATTGTTTTTATTTATTTTTAATTACTTGAAATCAACTTCATGCTACACCATGAATTTTATTTACTTTACTTATATATAAACTATAATTCACACTAGTGTCTGTATCACCACTCCTATAACGGTCAAATGCAAAGGTCAAGTTTGAGTAATATTCATTAGTTGGTTTTGGTAGCTTGACCGAGGGGGGGGCTAATTGTTAAGTGGTTTACATAATAACAAAAATATGGAAAATGTTAATTAGTCCACTATATATAAAAGTCTTAAAACTAAAGAGGTCAACCAGATTGCTTTGCAGGAATGGTGATCCAGACTAGCAGACGCCGAAAGATTGACGTAATACAATAAGTATGTAAGGCTAAGATAAACATGCCGTCACCTTGTAGTCCATTCAATTGTTTTATAAACATTAGTCCAAGCTCCCTGCTTGGAGACAACTAACCCCGACCTATTATTCAAACGGCCGCCACGTGATCTGTAGCGTGTCTCATTCGATTGAGTTGTTCGTATGAAACTATGTCTATCTGATAGTTATGTTTCATATGTTCGAAACTAAACTGTTCTGTTCCTTTCATAACTTGTAAAACAGAGATGGTTAGGACAGGCAGGCCAGAACAGAAGTTAGCTATCGTCATTAGAAGGACTGTTACCCTCTTTACCTTAAGCTTTATCATGTAGAGGAATAAGAATTAGCCCATCATCCATTGGCAGAAGCGATCAAGCTATCAAGTCATAGAAGGGACTTGTTACGTCATCAACCTTGATTCTTCATCATGTAAAACTTCGGAAGAATATACTATTTTTTATAACCTTGTTGTTTTCTACGAACCCAAACCGGGGGGGGGGGGCTAACCGAACCATGAGTTTAATTTAACACAGATCGTCGTACTAAAAGATAACTACCGACTTCGTAAAGTGATCTATCAAAACCCCGACCCAGAAACTTCCAATTGAAGGATGGAACTGGCAATACCAACCGACTTTAGCGTAGGAATTATCGCTAGTCTAACATTACCTTCATTAGGGCGGCCTTATCATACAAGCACTATAGCCATAACACTTATAGCCTCTTGCTATAAGATTTATTGCGGGTGGGGTGGGTGAAAAGCTTTCACTGACGTCCAGGGTAAAAGCTTACAAGCTTCAACCCCCCCTGAAGGTCCGTCGAGAGCTTTCGGGACTCCTAATTATTTTGCCATTCCCAGGACAAAAACTATTGCTTCCCCTCTCCTCACAGAGGTCCCCGTTCATTACCATCCGAGACAAGTTTTTTTGGTAGTTTTCAGACCACTGCAACCATCTAATTAAAGAAAAAGTATGGTAGTTAATACAACATTGGTGATCCACTAAACAATGACACGCTCTAACAGCTTCTGTTCAAGTACACACATTAATGTAATTAACGCAGTGGACCAACAACGAAATCATACCTTTAATATTAAATAGAAAATGTTGCAATACAAAAAAGAAAGTGGGAAAACAACACTTCCTTGAAAGGACAGACTTCTAATGCTGAGTAAACAATTGGGCGGGAAAGATTCTTGACTCCTTCCCCCAGTTTTTAAAACTTAGTACTAGAGATTCTCCGAAATTACTTTTAAAAACAAGTGGAACAAATGTTCCAATGCCCGAAAACACACAACACACACACATATATATATATATATAAATATAAATATAAATATAATAAATTAAATTAAATAAATATGATATATAGACTATATAGATATAAGAATATAATAAGATATATATATATATCGATATAAGAGATAGATATCATATGATATAGACATAATAGATATAGTCCTATATTAATAGATAATATCCTATATTAATATTAGATTATTTACACTTTATACATATAGTATATAATCTATAATAGTAGATATATATATATCTAATATATTATGAATATATAGTATAGATATATATATAGAAATTAAAATATATCTATTTATTTATATTATATATATCAAATATCGATAATATAATAGATATATATATATGAATATAATATATATATAGAATTATAAGATCTATATTATATAATATATAATATATATATATAATATTTATAGAGATCAGGATAATCTATTATAGATAATATATATATATAGTACATATATACTAGAATACTTATATATCTATAGATAGTAATATATATATATAATAATCTATATTAGATATAGAGATATAGATTATAGAAATTACGATAGTATAAATATAAATATATATAGATATTATATAAATAAATAATATATATAGAGAATATATCTATAGATATATATATATAAGATAGATATATAAGTATAGAGATATATATATAGATTACACATATATATAGATTATATATATAGATATTATATTATATTATATATTATGTATATGACATATAGATATATATATATACTATATAATATATTATATATATATAGATTAATATATTATATAGAATATAATATACCTATCTATATAATATATATAATATATATATATGAATATATATATAGTATATATACTCATATATATCTATAGATATATATATTATATATATTAATTATATATATATATATAGATTATATTATTTATATAATCTATATCTATATAATACTAATAAATATATATATATAATATATACTATATTATAATATAGATAATACTAGCTAACAATTATTGCTATGTTTATAGAAACGCCTCGCCTTCCCCAGCAGAAGTTTTAGTGATAATTAGTTTATAAAAGAGCAGCCATGCCTTCTCCTAAAGCAATCTGATGTTGGGAGGAGAGAGCATGTCGTTAGGGAGGGTATTTCGGTTTCTGACGAATCTTTAGGTAAGAGAGGCAAAGGCACCAAGAGTAGATAGGCTTCGAAACATGATCTTAGGACCTCTACAATAAGACCTCTTTTTTCCTTCCCAATGTTGCTGGCTGGTGGGTGATCACTTTTCAGGCAATGGACCCGAGGCGGTATTTGGAAGTCCCGTGATAACGAAGAACAATCAGAATCTCCCGCAGTTCGATTGCAGGACGTGACCCAGGACAGATGTACCAGCCGGTCCAGCCTCCCAGGACTTAAGCCTATTCTTGGCTCGGCGTGTACCTGGCACTTGGCGGGCCACGAACCCCAAGACCTGAAACAAAGTCAATGGCCTGCATTACTTCCCACAACGATACAACTGAATAGTTGCATCCAGGTACTTCTAAAAGTGTAAACTTCAACCAGTTACCTTTACTACCATTACGACTCTTGCCTAATTTCATTTTCAAGTCTCATTCTTTTTAACCCCTTTCTACATCAAAACCCAAAACCCCTTTGTATCATCGGGGCCAACGTGCTTCCTTTGTTTGTGACTTGTTTAAAGACCAAGCCTTCAGTTGCATACCTCAGTTGAAACATTAGAGTGTTTCCTTTCCCCCAGTGTTAGAGAAATTAATCCAGCCTTAAATCAAAAGCAAGAAGTCATTGTTTTTTCTTTTATCTTGTTTAATCTGGGATTCTTTCCAGATTCCATGAGTCCCACGTTGCCCAGTATCTCTAGCCCAGCAAGTGTTGGGCATTACCCCAAGGTTTTATGAAAACCAGCTTGAATTTTATCCATTTGGAGCCAAGCTTATTATCCATTTTTGTGAGAGATATATAAGTCCCTTTCTCCAGGCCAGTAAGGGTTCCTTATTTTCTAAATAAATAAAAGCTGGGTAAAGTAACGAGCTGAGTCACTTCTGGATACCTTATTCCTCTAGAAATTAATTGTCCATTATAAACCAGTTTTACGGTAACGGTAAAGCAAATTTTCCTCTTGAAATACCCTCAATTATTTCCGTTTACGTATATAGCCATCTCGTCAAGGCCGCTTTAATTACGTAAACAGTGGCGACTCTTGGCCACTCTCGCCTGGCTTGTAAATCGAGTAAAAGTGACACGACTGCTTGCCAGCAGCGAATCTGGGCTTGCTTAAAAAACAAAAAAAGCTTGTAAATCGCGTCATTCCGTTTGTAAAAACGTAAACATGTAAATTATTAGACAAAAGGCAAAATCAAGCAACACTTGCCAGGGAAAGAAGGACAGGACACTGACTTCACGGTAAGGTATACCATTCTTTTAATATGATTTATTTACAAACCTATGTTTTAGCCTTAAAGGTACGTTAAGTTTATTTTTATTTAGAAAGTGTTTTTAAACAAATGTGAAGTGAGAAATTATTATTATATTGTAACCGGCCAGATGGACCCAGAGTGACAGAAGCGATTCGTTACTTTGTAAAATCGCATTGTTCTCGTCGGACGAGCAATACTAACACGTTGTATTAGATAGTATGCCAGACAAAGGACCAGATCAAACTAGGAACGTGCTTTGGCAAGGGTTTTATTGCTATATTAGAAACGCCTAGCTAGTTATGGAGTGTTTTTACGAATAAGTTACGAGGCAAAAAAGAAGTGTACAATTCTTTTGTCTGGTGATAAGTTTAGGGGAATTCATTCTAACTTATTTTAGTTTTCCAAGTCCAAGTGTTTAAACCGATTACCTCTCAGCTTAATTCAGCTTCGCGGCGACGCCGCAACTCTCAGGCCTGCCAGGCCAGCCTTCGTCCTCATTCACCAGCCGGCAGCCTGTTTGTTATCTCTTAAGGCCATTACCTAAACAATTTAAAGCCAAAGTTAACTAAGTACCTCTCCGAAGTTTTAAACGTAAATAATATCAATCTCGGTACTAGTTATCTATTCGTTCCTTTGCCAGAGAAATTAACGTAATTCGCCTTGAATAAGAAATGTCTTAGAATTTTGTTTTGTTGTTAAAGTTGCTTGCGCAATTTACAGAGAATCAGGCTGAGTCGCCATCCACTGCTAGCACACCGTGCTGCCTAAGCCCGCTCTTCCCGCTCTACTGTGTTTCACCTCGCATCGCTCACCTCGCTCGCTAGAGCGAAAGTTTTTCATTTCACTTCGCAATAAACGTAACCTTTTCTTTTTACAATTGGTTTGCTAACATTTTCAATCTAATAATCCACCCGTCATTTTCACTTGTCCTTACGTAAAGTTAAAGCAAATCTTAAAAGTAGAGTCAATTACAAGAATTGTTAACGTAAAACGCGTCTTTGTAAATTTCATATTAAAACGCAAATCACTTCATAAGCACAAGCGCTAACATTAACGTTAACATCATTCACCGCGAGCGCGTTATCATTTTCATAAAACGTTTTCAAAAGCAATTCTTTCAGTAAACGTTAACGTAAGTAGATAATTTAACACAAGTTGCGTCATATTAAACTAACATTAGTAGTTCAATTCAATATAAGGGAGTTCATTCATATATCATTTTTCACCCTCTCCGAGAGAGAGAGAGAGAGAGAGAGAGAGAGAGAGAGAGAGAGAGGGAACCCAGTATTCACGAAGCCAAGAGTACTACATCTTACCATTAATTATAGCATGCAGAATTAACATTATTTTAGTCTCTTGTGTCTTTCATTTACACTGAGCGTGATACGTACGCGCCTGTGTCCATTGCAGTTTTGCAAGTATTTAGTTATTTCATTTATCGAGTACTTCAGCGAGGGACTGAGCATTTCTAAAATTTCCATTACCTCGTTCGCCCGAGTGGTCTTGTTCATTTTTATCCCAAAAAAGACTTCGTGTACGCAAGCACAAAACCGCACAGTGTGCCACCGCAAATTCATTACTTCCAGACAAGGAAGCCTACCAGTCTAGGACTGGCCACCACCAGTGCACGTCAGGAGTACTCCCACCTTTTACTTTCTCTCCTCCACTATTACCCCCTGCTACGAGCAGTACCATTTCTCTTCAGTATATTTAAGTATACTGCTCCAGACAAGGAACGCCTCCTCATAAGTGCCGTGCACCTGTACAGGCCATACTGGTAGCCATTCTACCTGCGTGTCCGTCCTGCGGAATGCCCATTAGTGTGACGTGCGCCGCACACTCCATTTGATTTGTCCACCTCATCAGAAGGTGCCAATCCCAAAGTGCCACAGAGCACCTAGTCCTTTAAGACTTTTTCATCCGAGCCTCCACTGCAGCCTAAAGAAATGGCTTCGGCTGCCCAACCACATATATCCATGGAGTTGGAGAGGCTCCAGACACTCATGGCTCTGGGCACGAACGCCGGTTACACTGGGCAGAAACTCACCCAGTGGGTGGGAAGGGGCAGATGGATGGGATCTGCCTGCCAGAGAGAGCCGCCAAGAGAAGAAGAGGAGAGAAAAGAGAAGGAGACAGGCAAGGGAAGAAGAGAGGAAGCATGAGCTAGCTCTCAAGGAGAAGGAGCTCGAGGTGGAGAAGGCACGACAGGTGAACGCCGAAGCCCTAGCCATGCAGCCAGCTCCCAGCCCCACGCCTACGGTGTCGTCCAATCCTATTGCCAGCATTAACGCTCTCATCCCGAAGTGGACTGAGGATGAGCCCAAGGCATGGCTGGAAGAAGTGGAAGCCTTATTCGAAAACTACCCTACCACTGAGATAGGGAGGGCCGCCCTGCTTGCCAAGCACCTGGACGGCAAGGCTAAGACTGCCCTCCGCTCACTGGATCAGGGTCAGCGAGGGGACCTGGTGGAAGTTCGCCGGGTCATTACAAAGGCCTATGAAATCACCCCAGAGAGGTGGAGGCAGCGTTTCAGAGGTCAGGCAAAGGAAGTTGGTTGGGCCTGGGGAGATTACTCCTACCACAAAATCCAAGCCGGACAGCGGTGGCTTGACGCCATGTCGTGCACCGAGTTCCAGGACCTGTTTAACCAGATCATGCTGGAGGATCTCTACCAATGTGTACCTGGACCACTCGCAGTGTACCTTAACGACAAGCAACCCAAGACACTTGTGGAAGCTTGTCGCCTGGCTGATGGAACTGGACCTCCCCCGCGGAGACCTTTCAACCCAATTCTCACAGCACTGCCCACCGACGCCATTAGTTGCCACCCGGGTCACCTCTCCGGATCCACTCGGCCCAAGGACCCCCACCAAGGACCACTACGGACGTGCAACTTTTGTAAGAAGGTGGGTCACCCTGAGGCCGAATGTCGCCTTAAGAAAGCAGTAAACCAGCAACCGCCTCAGCGATCCACTGGCAGGCCTACCGGCCCCCTCACTGCCAGTTCAGGCAGGCATTCAGATCCAGCTGCCACCATGGCCCATCGACCACCTGACAGGGACCGGTGCAAGGACTGTGGCCAGAAGGGCCATTGGTCTGCACGATTCCCAGGCTGTCCCAAGCAACAGAGGAAGAGCGTGAATCTTGTCTCCACGGACCAGCCCCCGAAGGAGTGGGCCCAGTTCAGGGGAGTGGTGGTGGCCCCCCTCGGAGGGTCCCTTCCCCAGGAAGAGTTACTCACCATGCTGGACACCGGAGCCGATGTTAGCCTGATTGCCCAGACCCACATACCTGCGGGTGCCCACATACGGGAAGATGAACGATGGACCATAAGCTGGGTCGAGGAGCAGTCGAAGGATATCCCGACAGTCCAGCTCCAAGTCAGCACACCCGTGGGACCCATGGAACATCGCCTAGCTTAGTGAGCTCCATCAAGCCAGGGTGTCAGTTCCTGCTTGGCCGAGACCTGCTGTGGCGCCTTCCCCAAGAGGTACCTCTGCGGTGTATGACTGCCCTGGCTCCTCCAGAGCCTCCTCCAACCAAGGAGACACCCCAACCGGATCTGGGGTTAGGGGATGTCCCCTGGCTTCAGGAGGGACCCATGCCGACCCCCGAGTCCCAGCGTGCGAGCCGAATCGACACCCTGCTGGTCACGGGGGCTGCTGCCCAGTTGCCAGAGCTCCGCCGGTCGCAGTTAATCGCTGCCCAACACGAAGATGATGACCTTCTCCCATTGCGGGAGGAGGCCCTCCCCCAGCTTGAGGACCTTCACGATCTCACCAAGACCAGGTACCTCGTCGAGGATAACGTTCTCTATAAGGTTTCCCGGGGCCTAGAGGAACCCGCACACACCATGCACAAGATGGTAGTAGTGCCTAGGAAGTTACAAACCCGAGTCCTCCAGCTGGCCCTGACGGACTGGAGGCCATTTGGGGTTAATCGCACCGCAAGGTTATTGGAGGGAAATTTTATTGGCCGGGGTGGCGTCAAGTGCGGTGAAGATATATGTCACATCTTGCCCCGCCTGCCAACGCGTAGGGAAGCCCAACGAAGTAGTCCCCAAGGCCCCATTCAAAACATCCCGTCTGTCGGTGTTCCGTTCCAGGATGTGGTCATTGACTACTACGTGCCGGAAGGAAGGAGGAAGCAGAAAACTGAAAATTCACATGTGCTCACCATCATCGATCGGTTCACACACTATCCCGAAGCCATACCGGTGCGGAACACCAGTTCCAAGAATGCTGTCAAGGCCCTCCTACATTTCTTCTGTCGGTTCGGGTTCCCCGCCACAATCCAAAGTGATGGGGGAAGTCACTTTATGTCAAAAGAGTTCAGGGATAGCCTGGCCAGCCATGGCATAACACACCTCCACACGACTCCTTACCACCCCGAGAGCCAGGGATCATCGAGCGCTTCCACCAAACACTAGGGCTCGGCTCTCTACTCTGATTAGAAGAAAATGGGGCCGGGTGGGAAGAACAACTTACCCTAACGCCCTCTTTTCAATCCAACAGGCTCCCTCGGAGACCCTTGGGTATAGCCCATTTGAGCTTTTGTTTGCTCACTCCACGCGAGGCCCCCTCGATATACTCTATGAGGCTTGGGCAGACCCGGAGAAGGCTGCCTGGGCTGAAAATCTGCCCCATATCCAGCGGAACCTCCAGGCCACCTGGGCGGTGGCCCAAGCTCACGAATCGGCCACTCAAGAGCGGGTTAAGTTACGAATGGACAAAAAGGCAAGCACCCGTAGTTTCGAGGTTGGGGAACAAGTAATGGTGCTCCGCCTTGGCACCTCTCGTCCCCTCTAGACGCATTTCACGGGCCCCCACAAGATTCTGGCAAAAAGGGGGCAGCTCAACTACCTGGTGGACTGCGGACAGCGTAGAGCCAAGTGGCTCCACATCAACCTACTGAAGCCTTTCCAGGAAAGAGGCAGCGAGTACATTCCAATTACCAGAGAAAAACTCGCAGATCCTGGCAAAATATCCATCGCATCACGCCGGGACTTGAGGAGTCGAAAAGGAAGGATATTAGGGACCTGCTCCGGAAGTATCCGCAAGTGACTAGGGATGACCTGGGCTGCACGTCACTGGCGGAGCAGGCTATTCGGCTGGAAGATAACACACGCCCGATCGCTCAGGGCTACTATAAGGTAAACCCCCAACGTGCGGAGAGAATACAAGCCCAAGTCCAGCTCCAGCTAGATATGGGCCTAATCGAGAAATCGACCAGTCCCTGGTCCTCCCCAGTAGTGCTAGTCCCTAAGGAAGAGGGTGGGGACCGGCTGTGCATCGACTTCCGAAAGCTGAACGCGGTCACCCAGCCGGAACCCTATCCTCTGCCACACATTGAAGTCTGTCTGGACAGCCTAGGCCAGGCCCCCTTTCTCAGCAAGATCGACTTGGAAAAGGGGTACTGGCAAGTTCCACTAGCCGACGGCTCCCGGCACCTAACCGCTTTCTCCACCCCTTCGGGGCACTATCAGTGTCGGGTAATGCCTTTTGGGTTGAAAAATGCCCCAAGCTGCTTCCAGCGGCTCATGAATGAAGTCCTAGCAGGCATTCCGAACTGCGTAGTGTACCTGGACGACATTGTAATCTTCGCTAACTCCTGGGAGGAGCACCTAAAAATCCTGCCCCAAGTATTCCAGGCCCTGCAGGAGGCGAACCTGGTGGTTAATTTGAGTAAGTGCCAGTTCTGGGTGGCGGAGATCACCTACTTGGGCCACGTCGTGGGCAATGGCAAGTTGATGCCCAAAGATGCAAACGTTCAGGCCATCCGAGAGATGCCCTATCCCACCACGAAGAAGGACGGCCAAAGATTCTTAGGAATGGTCCAGTATTTCAAGCGGTTCATCCCGAACCTCTCGGAAGCAGCTGCGCCCATCACCAATTTGTTCCGAGGAAACCAGGAATTTCGGTGCACCCCCGAGTGTAAGAAAGCCTATGACTATCTCAAGGGGATCCTCATCAGCAACCCGGTTCTGCGGACCCCAGACTATGATCGACCTTTCTATATGGCAGTAGATGCAAGTGACATAGGGGTAGGAGCGGTACTGTTCCAGGAGAAGGAGCAAGTGCGCCACCCTGTTGCTTACTACTCCAAGAAATTGAATCCAGCCCAGACCCGATACAGTACCATTGAGAAGGAGCTCCTCGGGTTGGTTCTAGCAATGAAGCATTTTGAATCGTACCACTCGGACCACAAATTCCCCTTAACAATCCTGACCGACCACAACCCCTTGGTCTACCTGACAAATTTCAGAAACCAGAACAAGAGGCTCATGAGATGGTGCTTAGCAGGATCACAATTGGCAAATACAACACATAAAGGGGACTGATAACAAAATAGCGGATGTGCTCTCCCGGCAGTAAGCCACGACATCCCTAAGCACCGACCTAACCAATCATTAACACAATAACCAAAGAGCCACATGCTCTCCTTGACACCTGTGCCCGAGGTACAGTGTCGCATTCAATTGCAGAGTGATCCTGGCACCTACCCAGAGAGGTAGCCAGCCTGATCTCTGCCAGTAGAGCTAACCCTCTAACCCCTAGAGTTGGTGATACTAACCCTCACTTAAATATAATTACCTCATTACATTTCCATCCTGGTAATGCACTAACCACTCATCATCCTCACGCACCATTACCTCACCTCATGTATTTTAACAATTCCTGCGACACATCACTGCTGTGCGTACCACACTCTGGAATGGTTGCGTCTTCATTTAACTATATTGAGTAGGTTAGGCTAATGATTTAGTACCAGAGCATTAGGCTAGTAGCAAGTAGAATTTTCAAGTAACCTTATCTAGGGGTAGAGTAGACTGTCGTCACAAGACAACCCGTAGTTATTACTTAGGCTAGATTACATCACTACATTAAGTTAGTACACTTAGCATCTTTGCCTATAAGTTAGGTAGACCATTGTAGTCACCCGTATCGCTGCTCTAAAAACTTCAGGTTAGAGTAGGAGAACTGGGTAGTCGAGGCGATCAACTTATTTAAGCCAAGACCTTCACGCCCGAAAGGGAGTGAATGCCTTCTTAACAGGGGGAGCTGCTACGTTTATAGAACGCCTCGCCTTCCCAGCAGAGTTTTAGTGATATTAGTTATAAAAGAAGCAGCCATGCCTTCTCCTAAAGCAACTGATGTTGGGAGAGAGAGCATGTCGTAGGGAGGTATTTCCGGTCTGACGGAAGCTTAGGGTAAGAGAGGCAAGTCACAAGAGTAGCTAGGCTTCGAAATGGATCTTAGGGACCTCTACAATAAGACCTCTTTTTCCTTCCCAATTTGCTGGCTGTGGTGATCACTTTTCAGGCAATGCCTGAGGCGGTATTTGGAAGTCCCGTGATACGAAGACAATCAGAATCTCCCTCAGTCGATTGCAGGACGTGACCCAGGACAGATGTCCAGCCGGCCAGCCTCCCAGACTTAAGCCTATCGGCTCGGCGTACTGGCGGGCACGAACCCTAGACCTGAACAAAGTCAGGCCGCATTCTTCCACAACGATACACTGAATATTGCATCCAGGTACGTCTAAAAGTGTAAACTTCAACCCAGTACCTTTTACTTTTCTACCATACGACTCTTGCTAATTCATTTTCAAGGTCTCATTTTTATCACCCCTTCTACATCAAAACCCCTTTGTCCTCATCGGGCCACGTGCTTCCCTTTGTGACTTGTTAAAGACCAAGCCTTCAGTGCATACCTCAGTGAAACATTAGAGTTTCCTTCCCCCAGTGTTAGAGAATTAATCAGCCTTAATCAAAGCAAGAAGTCATTTTTTCTTTTATCTTGTTTAATCTGGGATTTCTTTTCCAGATTCCATGAGTCACGTGCCCAGTCTCTCTGCCCGCAAGTGTGCATTACCCAAGTTTATGAAACCAGCTTGAATTATCCATTTGGAGCCAGCTATTATCCATTTGTGAGAGATATATAAGTCCCTTTCTCCAGGCCAGTAAGGGCCTTTTCTAAATAAATAGCTGTAAAGTAACGAGCTGAGTTTTCTGGCGACCTATTCCTCTAGATTAATTGTCCATTATAAACCAGTTTACGGTAAGTTAAAGCAATTTCCTCTTGAAATCCCTTAATTTTTTCCATTTACGTATATAGCCTCTCTCAAGGCCGGCTTAATACGTAACAATATATACACACACAAAATTAGAGGTCCCCTTCCACAGAACAAAGGAAAAGTTATGTTTTTTTCTGCTATAGCCTATCTCCAAGTACATTATCTTAAATTTCTGCTAAGTTATTTTTCCTTGTACATTTGTATTTTTAGACTGAGTGACAGAGTTAGATGCAGCCATGGCTAACGACTCGGAGGAAATCAGATGGATTGACCGAATGCGGGTTATAATAACCTTCAGAGAGGCCAGGGATGCTGGCGCATCCTTCCTTTCATGTTCTTGGATAGCTACATACATTAAAAGAGATGAATTCTTTGTTAAAAGAAACTGGAACAGAAATCCATATGACTGTTATCACAAAAAGAGTGAAAATCTTGGAAGGCCTGAAGTCCTTTCTTAGGAGTCAAAAGACATCATTAGTTCCGAGGTAGAGCGAATTAGATATCAAAGGACATTTGTAGCTCGATGTATGTATATGAATCACGGTAGTGTGATATGACTTATATGATGGCTACATGCTGTCAAAAGCACTACAACACTACCGAGGTCGAGGTGGGTTGATGCTATCTCCAAATCAACGAATACCTAAGCGCGAAAGGTATTTGAGGGTGAGAGACGGCATAAACTTATAGCCTCTTGCGGTGGTGGGGTGGGTAAAAGCTTCACTGACGTCCTGGATTTGTATGGTTTCATGGGTTCGCGCCCGGGGGCCGGCAATTCTATTATAGGTTAAAAAATTCCCCTTCGGTTATGCATATATGAAAATATATTAATTCCGAGGTAGAACGAATTAGATATTAAAGGACATTTGTAGCTCGATGTATTTATATGAATCACGGTAATGTGATATGACTTATATAATGGCTACGTGCGGTCAAGAACACTACAACACTACCGAGGTCAAGGTGGGTTGATGCTATCTCCAAATCAACGAATACCTGAGCGCGAAAGGTATTTGAGGGTGAGAGACGGCATAAACTTATAGCCTCTTGCTATAAGTTTATGCGGGGTGGGTAAAAGCTTCACTGACGTCCAGGGTAAAAGCTTCACTGAAGTCCGTCGAGAGCTTTCGGGACTCCTAATTATTGCCACCAGAAAAACTATTGCTCCCCTCCCCTCACAGAGGTCCCGTCATTACCTCCGAGCAAGTTTTTTTGGTAGGTTTCAGACACTGCACCTCTAATTAAAGAAAAGTATGGTAGTTAATACAACATTGGTGCCTCACAAACAATGACACGCTCTAACAGCTTCTGTTCAAGTACACACATTAATGTAATTAAGCAGTGGACCACAACGAATCATACCTTTAATATTATAGAAAATGTTGAATACAAAAAAGAAAGTGAAAACAACACTTCCTTGAAGACAGACTTCTAATGCTAGTAAACAATTGGCGGGAAAGATTCTTACCTTCCCCCAGTTTTAAAACTTAGTACTAGAGATTCTCCAAATACTTTTAAAACAAGTGGAACAAATGTTCAATGCCCGAAAACACACACACACACATATATATATATATATATATATATATATATATATATATATATATATAGTATATATATATATATATATATATATGTTAAGCCTCCCTTTATTCCTAAACTACACAAACTGGGAACTCTTACCTGTTGCCAACGGTTGCCCTGTCTGTAAGATGTCACGAGGCTTATTAAGACTGCGTAAATATAAAAAATATCATTTATTTCCCAAAGCAATTGGATATAACAAAGACAAAATGATTAACAAGTCATAATGGCATAAATACCCAAATCTGCCCATAAAGAAACCAATAAGATAACATTCTACCTTCCTGACTAAGGTTACACTCTCAAACCCCAAACCAAACGTCACATTGTCTAGTATTCGTCAGTTTATCAGTTAGAGAATCCTCCCATTTCCTAATCAACCATGGAATCGGACCATCTGTAATAAAGATAATAGTTTTATTATAGACACCCACGTCACTCTTTTCAAAGTATTTACGTAAAAGAGAATATTTCCACACTTCTCTCTCTTTTCTAAAAGGTAACAGATTTTCTAAGTTTTTATAGAACATGTCTTACCTTTTTTTTTTGCGATGGGCGTTTTCTTCCGACACTTCGAGCAAACCGCTTGTTCTCTCCTTTTCACAAAGAATCGTCTTCCACAAGTACCCTGAACCAGTAGGCCTGTATACGCGTACAAACGAATGCACATGCCTCGCAAACGGGGAACGACCTCTGAGACAAGTTGTTTGTTCAGCAAATACCTTCTCTCCCATGTGAACTTTGCAGTGTACCACCCCTTGTCTCTAGGCGAGTAGAGCTATGTGACTTTATTATTATATAAAACACTTTAAACATATTATTAGCCATTCCCCCTCTTTCACCTCTTTTAGATATATATATCTATATATATATATATATATATATATATATATATATATATTATATATATATCTATAGATATATATATATATATATATATATATATATATATCTATAGATATATATATATATAATAGATATATCTATATATATATATAATATATATATATATAGATATATTCTATATATATATTTAGATACGTATATATATATATATATTATATATAATATATAGATATATATATATATATATATATATCTATAGATATATATATATATATCTATATATATCTATATATATATATTTTAGTTTAGATATATATACATATATATATATATATTATATATATATATATATATATATATTAATATATATAGATATATATATATATAGATACTATATATATATATCTATAAAGGAGCCCATAAAAACACCAAATGTAGTAGAGAAAATACTATATTTCAGAGACTGCTGTCTCTCTCTTCAGGTATATGATGAGAAAAGTTTACAGTAAAAGGTGGTATTTATACCAAGAGATTCGTCCACAATAGCCAATTTAGGTCACCCCCGCTGACGATCTCTTGGTATAAATACACCTTTTCTGTAAACTTTTCTCATTCATATACCTGAGAGAGAGACAGCAGCTCTGATATAGTACTTTTCTCTATACATTTGTGTTTTTATGGGCTTCCTTTATAGATGAATTCTGTTGTTTACAGAACACTTTTACCAGTCATATATATATATATATATATATATATATATATATATATATATATATATATATATATTATATATATATATATATATATATATGATATATAATATATATATATATATAATATATATATATATATATCTATATATACTCTATATATATATTATATATATATATATATATATATATATATATATATATACATATATAATATATATATATATATATATATCTATATATATATATATATATATATATATATATATATATATATATATATATACTATAGATATATATATATATATATATATATATATATATATATATATATATATATATATATATATCTATATATCTATCTCATCTATCAAGAGGCAAAAAACTCGATAAGCCAGAAATGGATACGAACACAACAGTTTTAAAAAAGCTCTGCCTGCCTCTCCCTCTACCTACACTTCCCTCCCCCTTCCCCTTCCTCACCTGCACCTGCCCTCCCTCCATTCTCTCTCTCTCTCAGTTCAATATATTCTTTCTGTCTATTTATCTATCAATCTATCTACTAATAATTTACATTGTATGTATCTAACGATTCATTCGGCTGTTACCTGCTAGTTGACTGATTCATCTATGCGTTGACCTCTCTCTCTCTCTCTGAAATCTGAGGGAAATTGGCGGCTTTCTCTTGGTTACAAAAAGTTGAAACGTTGCGTAACAAACGCATTTCGGCAACCATACCAACAGTTATGTTGCCAGGTGGCCATCTCCTCTTCACCTTCGTAATGCATGTACTATTTGGATGATGCCCTGAGTCCAAATGAGGATTGTGAAGAAGGTAGCCAACCACAAGTATAACAGTCGCTTTACTATCAATCAAAGACTATCATTCTACTACTCCACCATACATTCGTATATCTCTCACTCTAATAACCATTTACAGTACCACTACCACAAAAAGAGAGAGAGAGAGAGAGAGAGAGAGAGAGAGAGAGAGAGAGAGAGAGAGCGGACCAGTGCATAGATAATTCATTCAATAGGAAAGTCACACCCCAGCGAATCGTTAGATAGACACAACAATGTAAATTATTATTAAATAGATTGATAGATAGATAGACGGAACAAAATCGTATAAAATATATTTAACCGAAGTAACTTTCCGAGAGAGAGAGAGAGAGAGAGAGAGAGAGAGAGAGAGAGAGAGAGAGAGAGAGAGGGATGAGCTGATCAATGCATAGATGAATCGGTCAACTAGTAGATAACAGCAGTGAAACGTTACATGGATACACTGTGAATTATTATTAGATAGACAGATAGATAAACAGAAAACAATCGTACAAAATGTTTAAACTAATGTAACTTTCAGAGAGAGAGAGAGAGAGAGAGAGAGAGAGAGAGAGAGAGAAAAGAGGGGAAGGGCAAGTGAGGGAAGAGAGGAGAGGGAAGGAAGGGGGAGGGGTTGGAGGTGGAGGGAGATGCGTCTTTTATCTACGGAGCTATTAAATATTACTAATCAGCCACAATCTCTGCATTTACTACCCTGTTAAACATCTTGTTTATTCTTACAAAATCCCAAGCGCCATACAAGTGTGGCCAATCCTCAGACAGTAAGATGCATTTTCACATTATCTTGACCTGGACAAACCTCCTTTCTAGAGTTCAGCTGATAATTTCCTGCATCTTGTTATCACCAATCTGACTTCCATCCTAAAACTTTCCATATTTTCTTTATCCATTTTCTAATGTTAGGGGAAATTGTCCGACAAGATATTACTATAAATCTCAATGAACTATACAAAATAGCACTCTTCGCCACATACGTACTTATCACAGCCAGACAGACTTGAATGAACTGATTGTCTTCGGCGGTTTACAAAATAAACCCAAACTAAAATCTCTAAAGTCAATGGTATTTTTTATTTTTTTAATTCAAATTCAAAGCCTGGAGTGAATTCAAGGGAAAATTTTTCATCTCGACAGATTAAAATCTTTGTGAAATTAAAACTGCATCAGGCGGGAAAGAAGAAATACATGTAATAATTTAAGAACTGTCCGACATTCGAAGTAACGATGTTCATTATTCCAGTTCTCTGTTAAGTGTGCTATGTCTGTCAGCATTCTATTAAAGCCGGTTTATTTCCCGTATCTGTGGATGCAACCATTATTTTTTTTTATTAACGATCATCTCTTTCCGTAGTACCCCATATAAATACATGATATTACTCCCTTTTTACCAACTGGGAATATTGTGTGAAGGAGCGTCTTAATAAATCTCAGGGTCCGTCAGATCTCAAACTCTTGAAACTCATTTATTTTAAAGTTGTGCATTTTATTTACTTCTCTAAGCTTTTGACTTTCCCTTATTTTGCAGTATTGCATTTACAGAACTTCAGAGAATAAGTCCATCGTTTCTTTGAAATTTAGAAATATTGTTTCTCTTAGTCTTGAATAAATAATAATTAAATTTACTTCCTTTCATCTTCAAGAAAAAATCCTATCTCTCCCTATGTAGTAGGTCTGACTTCTTCACTTACCTAATTCAATGGTAATTTCTGGCACTTCCGTGACCGTGGAATCCAAACAAAGATTTATTTATGGATTAGTAATTTTTAGGGTTACTTTGAAAAATTAGCGAGGGTGACCATCGCGAAAGTGTGGGCTAACTTCACAAGGGGCCAACATCCAAAATTACTTTTTCTATGGTTTGGGTTACAGCGTTGACCAACAAATGCTTTCTGGGGTTTTAGGTATCAATGAACTAATATTTGACATTAATTTTATGATCAGACCTAATAACTGAACATGTTTTTCTTTTTTTCAGGTGTATTTTTTGCATGCCATTGGTTCCACTTGCACTTCATCTGAATCATTTAAAAATACCTTCTGCAATGTGGTAGCCTATCTTTGTTTTTGATTGCACTTTGTTTTTACTGTCAATCTGCCTGCATCTTGGGACATCATGCACTTCTGCTGCCTATCCTCTTAGATAAGTACAAGATGGCGTTTAACCCTTCGCCATGCTGAGTAGGTACAGATTCTAGAGAGTTAACTCTTGGCTCGATTAGGGTATTTTAGATCTTCACTTTTCATACACCAAACACACTTTGTTTTGTATTGAAGAGGCCCACCCATTGAGGAATGCAGACGCTTTGGTGAGGGAAGGTCACCTGGATTATGATCATCATTACTTTGCTCTGACGCAAGAATCTGACTGGAGCAGCGCTTTTCTTTGCATTTAAAGGCTTTTAGAAGGTTGGATGTTGATGATACTGTTACATAACACGAATTGTGCATATCATAACCAGCTGGCCCATTATTCCAGTCAGTTTCATTATGCACATTGCCAAATTTATCAAGACCATTCAATTTTTGCTCTTCTCCTTTAAACTTTCCCGTCTAATAGGAGAGATAGTTTCAGTGTCATTGCAATGTTTCCCACATTTCAGGACGAAACAATCATAGTCATTCATGGTTACTACTAACTACAGGAAGAACAGCTTCTAAGTGGTACTCATCTGCATCATCACATCACATCACTTACGAGGTACAGCAGAGATGCATAATGGCGCAAAGTGCAGGCAGACTTGAAAGTAGAAACAAAGTGTAATCAGAAACAAAGATAGGCTACCACATTGCAGAGGGTATTGTTAAATGATTCAGATGAAGTGCAGTAGAACCAATGGCATGCAAAAAATACACCTGAAAAAAAGAAAAAACCCGTTCAGTTCTATTAGGTAACCGAAATCGTGGCGGATGGCAGCCATCTTGGATAACCCAGTCAAATCAAGGTCTGATCATAAAATTGATGTCAAATATGACATCCTTGACCCCAAAAATCCCAGAAAGCATATGTTGATCAACACTGTAAACCAAACCATAGAAAATGTATTTTTCAAGATGGTCCCAGGTGGCCATTTTGGATTTTGGCCACTTGCAAAGTTAGCCCATACTTTCGCGAGGGTCACCCTCGTGAATTTTTCAAAGTAACCCTCAAAGATGACAAATCCATAGAGAAACCTTTGTTTGGATTCCACGGTCACGGAAGTGTCAGAAATTACCCATCTAGTGGAGTTCCCAAGGAAGATAAAAATAATGGACTCTGAATGGCAACGTTTTGTCCGTAAGACAAGGATGTGAAAAACGATAGAAAACTGAGTATTCGATTCATGTTAAATTAGATCTTATTTCGAAAGAGAAAAAAGTATTCGGCGGCACTAAAACAAAGAAATCATATTTCAGATGAGTTCAGTTCTGGGACAAAATGTAAATGAATTCTTGAGAGCTTATGATGGGAGTCTTGAGGATAGCCTGTTTCCGACTTGGAGAAGCCTGAAAATCTTGTGTGATGGAATATTTTTAAAATAAAATATTTTCTAAAAAAAGTTATTACACGGATTTGAATATAACACGGGCCTTACTCATGACACTTA